>NW_024744189.1:0-10882 GCF_018991925.1 Homarus americanus | reverse complement strand
TGAGTACATACTAGTCTGTACTCACCCCTGAAGATGTGAATTACACGAAAGCGCTTGGGAGCTTCGTGTTTTCTTCTTTCCTTGTGGTTATCAGCATATATATATATATATATATATATATATATATATATATATATATATATATATATATATATATATATATATATATATATATATATATATATATATATGTGTGTGTGTGTGTGTGTGTGTGTAATATGTATGAGCATATGTATCCTATCCTGAATTAAAGTACATATAATACATTCTTGTGTATGTATTTATGTAAACAAGTATCTATGTTTAACTTCATGGTTACATTATTGTTTATCTTACATGTATCAACATTCTTCGACTCAGGTGTTGTGTATCAATAACCAATATCTGATTAATGTCTCTTCTATAACCTTATCTGAGATTTTTATATTCGCTTCATTCTCTATTTTTCTTTTACGATTTCTTTTAGGATTTTCGTTAATTATGTTTACAAGGATTTAATGTTTATCTTGTCATTTGTAATTTTTTCTCTCCATCGTTTCACTTTATTTGTTTAGTGAATCATTGCTACGGTGTTAGTGTTTACATTATTACAGTGATGTAGAAGTAATGTATTCGATGTTATTTATTGGGTGTTATTTTCTTTTAAATACGTATCGTGATCGGGTGGTACAATGTTACTTACGATTTCCTTACGATATACTTATAGTGGTACAGTGTTACTTTACTAATGTCTTACGATATACTTACAGTTCTCCAATGGTACAAAGTTACTTACACGATTTCCTCAATAACAAACCTTGTAATATATTAACAAGTGATTAATTAGCACAGTTCTAATTCTTCTTATTTGCTTCCCAAGATTAATGGTTCTATTTACAGTGATATATTTATACCTTGGCTTCCTCTGCTAATGGTTACCGACCCCCCACCTGGTGAAGCTACTTACAGGTAATGGATGTGAAGTAATGTGTTAACCCCTTCACTACTGGGACGTTACTGTTAATATTTGATTAGGTTAGGGATAGATGATGATTTTATTCAGCTCAAAGAGACTCCCGTGCATAAAGGGGTTAAGAAATTTTCCTCGCTAATGTAAACATTAACCTGACCTGACCTAACACCCCTACTATCTCCACCAAGGACAGCATTAGACCGTGACTATATCTGGTGCGTCTAATCAGGGGAGGCAGAAGAAGGTGATGATAATGAATAAGGAGAAAACACAAGGGAATAAAGAAGAAGAGAAGAAGAAAAAGAAGAAGGAATAAATGAAGAAGACAAATTAAACTCAGAACAGAAAAGAGGAGGAAATAAAAGAAGAAACAAAATATAAAAAATGAAAAAGAAGAAGAAACGGGAAAAAAGATGAGAATAAAGCTATAAAACAGACGAACCAGAAGAAGAACCAATAGAGTAAAAGAACGCCTTTACGTTTCTATTTACGTCGTATAAATGATTTGTGTGACTAGATAACTGTGTGTGATGGCGTCGTCAATATCGCCGTTAGTGAAGAATCATACGTCTTTGGGTACGACGCCGACGTCTGAGTGCAGTAGACGATCCCAGTGAGTACGATATCTTAAGCTCTAGAGTACTATTTCATTGTACTCAAATAGCCTGATAAATAAAGTATCTAAACCCCTTTAGTACGATGCCAACCCCTGAGTACAGTGGAATAGTCCAATGAGTAAGGATAATTTTAATCCATTGAGTATGATAACTTAATCCATGGGCGATGACTGTGTTAATCCTATGAATATGTTATCTTAACCCAGTAAGTGCTAGATTAATTCATCGTTCTGAAGGGGTTAAGTCATCATCCTCAAGGGGTTAAGTCACCGTTCTTAATAATAATAATAGTAATAATAATAATAATAATAATATAAACGATTTAAACTATTCTTCTTCTTCCACTTGTTTACCTGAGTTATCTTTAGTGACTCTCTTATCTGTTATTCTTTTACATTTTTTCTTATTTCCTGACACTTATCATGATAATTACTTTAGAGAAAAATGTGGCGTGTGTGTGTGTGTGTGTGTGTGTGTGTGTGTGTGTGTGTGTCCAGGACTTTACATCCTCACATAACTCATGTTTGAGGAGGAGGAAGATGAAGAAGAGGAGGAGGAGGAAGAAGAAGAGGACGAAGAGGAGGAAGAAGAGGAGGAGGAGGAAGAGGAGGAGGGACATAAATAACGAGAAGGGAAGTATAAATGACTGAGTGAGTGACCGTAGACAATACCAACATGATCAAGGGCTCGTATGAGTGACCGCGTACCTCACAAACCGCACTGACTGGACTATCTACACGTGTGAGTGACCAACTGACCATGGAAGTAGGTGAGTGACTCCTTTAGTCAAGCAGAGGGAGAAGGGGAGGAAGATAAACAGTGATCAACAGCGAAAAACTTCATTGGTTCGATAGGTCCTCCTACAGCTATGAGGTCGAGGTTTAATGGCATCTGAAGGGAGCTGTGCTAATTGAGTGTTACTCTTTATTGGCTTTATAACCTGAGTCGGGCTTGTTGCGTACAAGATCCACTCGTATGTGGGTAAAGCTGGTCGCTGATTGGTTCATACACGACCGTGATGTCAACTTGTGTCCGTCCCACTCTCTGGTAAAGTAAGATTTTCTGTTAGGTTAGGTTAGATAGGCTACGATAGGTGTAGGTTGATTAGTTAGTTCAGGTGTGGTGGTCGAGTGGGTACAGCTCTTGTCTCATGACCTGAGGGTCGCTAGTTCAATCCGTCATCCCAACCAACACACACACCCAGCTTTTTTTTTCTCTCTCTCTCTCAGCATAGTTATTTTAGGAGAAATGACTGAGTGTAACTTAAAAAAAAAATCTAAATTATTTGTGAATATCAGTTCTGAATTTTAACTTGTGTCACTATGACGTTCTGAACTCCCATAGTACCACTAGCAGTTATGGAAATCAATTCATTTTTCTCAAAGGTTTCATGGAACAACTTTTTTTTTCTCGGGTTTATTTAAAAATAATTCCTCGTATATCTATTTTCACATCAGTTTGTTTCAATTTATTCTGATATATATTCGTATTTATTTTATTTTATTTTATATGCTATTTTTTATTATTTTTATATATATTTTGTCTTCAATTTTTATTCATTAATTTTTTCTCCGTCGGTTATTCACTATTTTTTGTTATTTTTTCTTTATTTTTTTTTCTTTCCTGGTTATACATATTTTACATCTAATAATATCCTTCTATTCTTCATTCTTGGTTATTCACGTTATATTTACATTAATTTCCTTCCATTCTTTCATTTTTTCCTAGTTAAAGACGCGTTTTTTCCCATTTACGTTTATCCAGTAATTTATTCATATCAAAGCTGTTTTTTCCCCAATTTGTACTTTTCTTCCTCACAAAACATTCTCAAACTTGTCCCCAGTTCATACAGTTATTTATGTCTGTGTAATCTGTAATTTTCAACACATATTTCTTGCTAGTAAATCGTAAATGTTAATCGTCTTGTCAATTATTTTTTTTGCTTCAGTTAATGGTTTCCTAAAATGTATATATAATATCTATATTTTTTTATGGAGTCTTTTCCGTATATTTGGGTCATATACTCTCTCTCTCTCTCTCTCTCTCTCTCTCTCTCTCTCTCTCTCTCTCTCTCTCTCTTTCTCCCTGGTGAGCGCTAGACAGACGGACCCAGCGACACCTTGAAGTAGTGTTTAACATAGGACTTAATGGAAACAGGAACTAAGCCTTTAGGTACGTTAACATGAAAGGACTAACACCACACATGATGTATGAGTGAGTTGTGAGTGAGTGAGCGAGCGAGTGAGTGAGTGACCTAGGTAAGTGATTTTTGCTTTTGGTTCCTTCTAGAAGGTCAATGCTCTGTATATATAAACAAGCACACATACACACACACAAAAGCTGACTTGGCGTGATACGAACGATGGAAATTCCTTTGGCCAATGATACACCACCACTAGCGCCCTGAAGTCCCTCTCCTCCTCTCTAACCCTCTCCCTAGCCCTCTCCCCTCTCCCCCATCAGTCTAGTCCTCAATACTAGCCCCTCTTACTTCCTCAGCACTCTCCATAACCCTCTCCAAAACCTCTCTATAAATATGACTTGTCCCTCTCTCCATCCTCACTCTAGCCCTTTTCCCAGCCCTTACTCTAACCCCTCTTCTCAGCCCTCACTTTCTCCTGCAGCCCTTTTCTCACTCCTCATTTTACCCCTTTTCCACTGCCCTGTTTCCCCTTCACTCAGCCCTTTCTTTCCCTTATCCCTCTCACTTCCTTTCCTTATCCCTTAACCCAGGTCGCTCTCTCTCTCTCTCTCTCTCTCTCTCTCTCTTTACAGTTCCTCCAGCCCTTTTCACCCTTAACCTCTTCGTAGTCTTCTCCTCGCCCTCTCTCTCTTCTTCTTCTTACCAGCTTTATCTTCTCTCAAGCCTTCTCCTTTTCCTCGGTTCTCTCTTCTCCCCCAGTCTTCTCTTCTCCTTTAGCCCTGTCTTCTCCCCAGATTTCTCCAACCTTCTTCTCTTCCAGTCCTGTTTTTGTGCAACCTATTTCCTCCTCCTCTTCCTCTTCTCTTCTTCCTCCTCCTCCCCCCCCCTCCTCCTCTCTCTCCTACTAACTCTCTTTTTACATTATGTTTGCCTCAACCTTCTCTTCATCGTCTTCCCTTCGTTCCTCTCTCTTCCAAACTCACCCAAACGCACCCATACTCTCTCCATCATACTACGCACTTTCCCCATCACACCACACGTTCCCACTTTCTCTCTCCAACAAACCACACTCTCTCACTCTCTCTCCAACATAGCGCAGTCTCTTCCTCTCTCTCACCAAAGTACCTTGCTCTCCCAGGCACCCGTTGTACCTACTACATAGTTCTGGCACTTTACAAATGGCACTCCTCGCCCAAAAGGCCACCATGAATCACCAGCAACACCAGGTGACTTTCCACTGGCACTACTGTTTGAACCTGCTTTGTGGGTCTTGCTATCTGGCACTACTGTTTTTGCTCTGTTCGTTGGTTTGTCTGTATGGTGCTTTTGTTAGACCATTGTTGTTACATCACTACTGGCACTATTGTTTTGGTCTGTTCCGTGGCTTGTCTGTATGGTGCTTTTGTTAGACCATTGTTGTTACATCACTACTGGCACTATTGTTTTGGTCTGTTCCGTGGCTTGTCTGTAGGGTGCTTTTGTTAGACCATTGTTGTTACATCACTACTGGCACTATTGTTTTGGTCTGTTCCGTGGCTTGTCTGTAGGGTGCTTTTGTTAGACCATTGTTGTTACATCACTACTGGCACTATTGTTTTGGTCTGTTCCGTGGGTTGTCTGTATGGTGCTTTTGTTAGACCATTGTTGTTACATCACTACTGGCACTATTGTTTTGGTCTGTTCCGTGGCTTGTCTGTAGGGTGCTTTTGTTAGACCATTGTTGTTACATCACTACTGGCACTATTGTTTTGGTCTGTTCCGTGGCTTGTCTGTATGGTGCTTTTGTTAGACCATTGTTGTTACATCACTACTGGCACTATTGTTTTGGTCTGTTCCGTGGCTTGTCTGTATGGTGCTTTTGTTAGACCATTGTTGTTACATCACTACTGGCACTATTGTTTTGGTCTGTTCCGTGGCTTGTCTGTATGGTGCTTTTGTTAGACCATTGTTGTTACATCACTACTGGCACTATTGTTTTGGTCTGTTTGTTTTGCTTGTTAGACCATTGTTGTTGCACCACTACTGGCACTATTGTTTTTGTCTGTTCTTGTCTGTAGGGTGCTTTTGTTAGACCATTGTTGTTACATCACTACTGGCACTATTGTTTTGGTCTGTTCCGTGGGTTGTCTGTATGGTGCTTTTGTTAGGCCACTGTTGCATCATCACTGACACTACTCTCTACAATGGTATAATTTATATTTTGGAAAGAAGAACTTACAGATAATAAGCTTAATCTTCCTGCAAAAGATAACTACAAGAACCCCTAAGTAGAGGAACGATTTGAACATGAGATCGACATTTCACTGAGACTACTGCATCTTTACATGTCCTTTCCCCCAGGTACGAGGAAAAGCACGATGCTAGGATTTGTTCTTTGATAATCCTCGCCGAGAAATGTTTTAGTAACAAGGATTTGGGAGGATTGTCGTAACGCTAATCTCGAGCTTTTGATAGATTTAAGAGTAAAGAATAACCCCTCTAACAGGCCTCGTGTCTAGTCGTTGTTTATTGAGTATTATGTAGATTCTGGTCGTGCGTAGTGAGGGTGGACATCAAACTACAATGGCACATCGACTTGGTTCACTTTCAGCTGACCGTCGCTCCTCTGTTCAAGGTTTTTTTTTTATTTTACTGTACTAAACTATACGACGTAACCTAATGCAGCGTTTGACACGAGTTGTACATCATTATGTTCCCTCTATGTAAAGATAAAAGACTTTTTTTAGCGGATTATTGCCGACCAGAGGTGTGCTGTGGCTGAGTAGATACAATTCTCGCTTCATATTCCTAGGATTATTGGCTTGCACTTAGTGGATTCCCAGTTCACCCATCTGTGAATTGGTACCTAACTTTGCATCTGGGGAAAGTGGGTGATTTTTAGTATACAGTGCCGGCCATGATGGTTCTTTCGTGCTAAAAAAAACAGGATTAGTTATTAGTGTGTTGTATCCGTGCTGTTATTTTTACCCCCAGTGAATATTTTGAACATAGAGAGAATAAGACAATAAATGAATATATAAAACACAATACACATATGAAGAAGAATCGTGAGTTCTGTGTTTAGTTCTCTCGTGTGTTCAGAGTCATGTAGCGTAGGAGACCGTCCAGTTGTACCCGGTAAAGTTCCCTTGTAAAGTTTAGGGCAAAGTTAAAAAACATTAAGTTAATAATTATGTTATTTATTTATATTTTACAGTGTGATTATTTATATGATAGTTCTTATTTACAGTCAAGTTTAAATTTAAAAAAAAATATATAAAAATGTATATAAATTATCACTTTATCGAAATTTTATCTAAATTACCTGATATATTAATTTATTTATCGCCGGAAGCTTTTAGTTCGGTGGTCTGTGTGTGGGTTTTATTTTACCAGTATATCAATTACTAGTGTTTATCCCTACTGTAGCGGCAGAAGTTCATGAGAGACCTTTAATGGCTCAATTTGTCGGCTTATTTGTCTCGTATTTTTCTGTCAATAGTTCAGAATTAGTAGACCGAGTACTTTATATCGATGACTGCACCTTCGACTATGACAATTTATTTTTGTATTATTTTGTTTTCATTTCTTTTTTGTGTGTGTTTAGTGTCTCTCTCTCTCTCTCTCTCTCTCTCTCTCTCTCTCTCTCTCTCTCTCTCTCTCGGCGAAATAGGATCGGAATAGGTTCCTTATGAAGTATAATTGATCGGTTCTCCCTATTACTTGGCGGTTTCGAACCTATTGTGAAGTATATATTGATCCTGGGTATTACTTAGTTATAACAAAGGCCCCCAACACACCTTAATACATATCCTTCTTGGTCGACACACCCAACACACCTTAATACATATCCTTCTTGGTCGACACACCCAACACACCTTAATACATATCCTTCTTGGTCGACACACCCAACACACCTTAATACATATCCTTCTTGGTCGACACACCCAACACACCTTAATACATATCCTTCTTGGTCGACACACCCAACACACCTTAATACATATCCTTCTTGGTCGACACACCACAACAACACTTACCTTACATATCACATATCCTTCTTATCGACACACCAACACACTAATCATACATCTGGTCACACCCAACACACCTTAATACATATCCTTCTTGGTCGACACACCCAACACACCTTAATATATCCTTCTTGGTCGACACACCCAACACACCTTAATACATATCCTTCTTGGTCGACACACCCCAACACACCTTAATATATATCCTCTTGGTCGACACACCCAACACACCTTAATACATATCCTTCTTGGTCGAAACACCCAACACACCTTAATACATATACTTCTTGGTCGACACACCCAACACACCTTAATACATATCCTTCTTGGTCTACACCCAACACACCTTAATACATATCCTTCTTGGTCGACACACCCAACACACCTTAATACATATCCTTCTTGGTCGACACACCCAACGCACCTTTTTTAACTATCTTCCTATTCTTGAACTAATCTTTACAATCAAACATTTAACAATTTCACCAAGAAACTTCAACAAACTTTCAAGTACTTTTTTTTTCTATTATAATTTTGTTGTTCTCGTACTATAACCTCCAAAGCTTCTTTATTTACTCCTTCTCCCTCCTCAGACGCAGCCTGACTGAGTACTGAGCCGTCGTCAAATTCGTACACACTTTAGACAGTTTGAACCTTCGTGAAATCATAATCTAATAGCTTTCTGGGATTTGTTTCTGAAAAATTTTGCTTTATCTCGCCTTAAGAATTCAATTTCTAGAAGTTTCGAATGAGTATTTATCTGTCCAGGGCTGATTACTGCGTCTCTCTCTCTCTCTCTCTCTCTCACTCTCAGAAAGTCATGTCACCTCAATATTGAACTGACAGCAACACTGTTTTTCACTGCTGAGTCAACTAGTTTGTAAACAGATGTGAATAAATGGTGATAGAGATGATGATGGTGATGATGATGATGATGATGATGATGATGATGATGATGATGATGATGATGATGATGAAAAACAAGAAGAAAAACAAAATGAAGATCCAAAAGAAAAAAAAAAGAAAAAATGAAAATCAGAACACACATCTAATCCTATATATATAAATATATACTTTAGAATATAAAAATTTCTTCAACGTAAATTTATTCTTTAAAAAAAATATTCCCCCTTTTTTTAGAAAACTTCGAATAATTATTTTTCCTTCAGTTATAATCTCTTAATAAACGATGTAAATAAAGTTAAATATTTATTTCTTCATAATTAACACTAAATAACGCACCAATACCTTATCCTATCACACTGTAAGGGTATTTTAGAACAAATTTTTAATCTGTTTACGTTTTGTGGAATATATCTCCCCCTCCCCCCGCCTGTTTTGGTCTTGTATACAGCGGGTTATTAACGTGTATCATATAAGCTTTGATCTTAGTGATAACAGGTGACCAGAGAAGCAATAAATGTTGTTAAAAATGATCAATAATAAAAGTAGGAAATTCGAGTCTATTGTTTTTATTGTGTGTGTCCTTATACATACATACATACATACATACATACATACATATACTTTATCCCTCTCATGTACTCAGTACCAAGATGACCTGACCTCAAGAATCCATTATTCACCTCATTATAATTAGGTCAAGGTTAATTAAGACCAACATCCACACAGGTAAGTTAATGAGAGTTAATGAGATCGACTCCTATCTGTTGATTATGGTAAATAAATAATGTCCTAACTTGTTAATGCCCTAATTTGTATCTCTACCTGAAGATGTGAGAAAGTATATAACTGATTCTCTTAATAACGACACAAAGGTGGATTGTAAGAGGTCAATGAACACAAGCTACACCTTAATTAGACAGGTGAGAATATATATCTACCTGTGTTACCTTTATGAATGGTTAATGGGGTTAATAACGAATAGAAAAAAAACACATAAAAGGAATCGTTGTCATTATTCCTAGTTAATGGTAAAATAAACGTACAATTCTTGGAGATAATATTGACAAAGTGAATGAAACTATCTCTCAAATGGTTATTAAAGAAAGATAAGATTCTAGTCAGTAACTCGCTCTGTTTAAATGAATAATGTCTCTCATAAGCAAGACATGAATCAGACGTAACTACCCTGTGATTACATTAACAAGCGATAATTAACTCCGGGTAGCTAAGTCTTTTTCTTAAATATTTATATCAATCAAGTACTGTTTTACTACTTGAACGACAGAAGACTTCATTTAAAGGTATAATTAAGCTCTTATTATGTCTAACTTATTTCTATAAACTTACAAATTATTATATACAGTACAAAATTCTTTTATTTTTATTATTTAATTTAACTCCTCATTTAACTCTATCCTAATCAACAATAATTAACTCATATATTCCTATTAATTATCAAGCAATCATCATTTTAAAATTATATTGTTAATTAAAATTGAAACATAAACACAAATTAAGAACATACAAACATACGCTTCTCTTAGTGTAAACATAACAAGATCCCATGTTGAAGAATTACACCGACATCAGAGACCATGTTAAAAAGCCTAAAATATTTTAAATACGATCATTAATTCCTATAATTAGTTAGAGTAATAATTAGCTTTATATATGGAGAATAAAATTATATTGTAGAGTGTTCCTTGGTCATTACTTTACCAATAGGTGTTGGGTATATGTGAGTGGAGGGCAAGCAGGCAGAGTAAGTGAAACGTGGCAGCCTGGGACCGTAGAGTTTTATAGCCTGGGTCCCGGGATGGTTGGTGATGGGTGATGCATCTCTCTCTCTCTCTCTCTCTCTCTCCTTGTACGTGTGTTTGTGTGTGTGTGTGTATGTGACGTCCAAGGACAGTCTTAGTACCTAATTATGTATCCAGTTAAAGACTTGAGGAATAAGACCACGGGATTACTACCACTACTACCACCACCACCACCTTCCCTCTCCCAAAGACTACCACCACCTCAACCAAATACTACCACTACCACCTCCTTCTCTCAACCATCCCTCGGCTAATCCCTAAGTAATTTCCTACATTACCCAGTTACCACGAGTAAATTTGGTAATGTTTTAGTTTAAAGTATAAAGTAAGATCTTCTATCATTTGTTTTTTTTACGGTTTAAGATGATTACGAGGAAGATTGTGATGGATTGTGTAGTTGGTGATTTGGGATTAACTGGAGATGTTGATGT
>NW_024744188.1:0-5948 GCF_018991925.1 Homarus americanus | reverse complement strand
CCATATATATTTCATTAGCCCAATAAAGCACGCGGACTTCAACATATAATCAACACCTCACCCCACCAGGATTTAAACCCAAGATCTTATAATTGTGACCGGGGAACGCTACCTCTGGGCCACCAGGAAAAAAAAAGCAGTCCTAGACTCTGCTATATTTCACACAAAGCCTGTTCAACGAGCTTATGGCGCCGTGAACCTCTAATGGGGACCACCCTGGCCACTTAGGTGATCAGCGCAACGTTTTACCAAATGCGGCTTCAAAACACGAGGGTCCATATATATTTCATTAGCCCAATAAAGCACGCGGACTTCTACATATAATCAACACCTCACCCCACCAGGATTCAAACCCACGATTTTATAATTGTGACCGGGCTATGCTACCTCTGGGCCACCAGGACAATAAAAGCAGTCCTAGACTCTACTATATTTCACACAAAGCCTGTTGAACGAGCTTATGGCGCCGTGAACCTCTAATGGGGACCACCCTGGCCACTTAGGTGATCAGCGCAACGTTTTACCAAATGCGGCTTCAAAACACGAGGGTCCATATATATTTCATTAGCCCAATAAAGCAGGCGGACTTCTACATATAATCAACACCTCACCCCACCAGGATTTGAACCCACGATCTTATAATTGTGACCGGGGACCTTTACCTCTGGGCCACCAGGACAATAAAAGCAGTCCTAGACTCTGCTATATTTCACACAAAGCCTGTTCAACGAGCTTATGGCACCGTGAACCTCTAATGGGGACCACCCGTGCCGCTTAGGTGATCAGAGCAACGTTTTACCAAATCCGGCTACGAAACACGAGGATCCATATATATTTCATTAGCCCAATAAAGACGCGGACTTTTACATATAATCAACACCTCACCCCACTAGGATTCAAACCCACGATCTTATAATTGTGACCGGGGTATGTTACCTCTGGGCCACCAGGACAATAAAAGCAGTCCTAGACTCTACTATATTTCACACAAAGACTGTTCAACGACCTTATGGCGCCATGAACCTCTAATGGGGACCACCTGTGCCACTTAGGTGATCAGAGCAACGTTTTACCAAATCCGGCTTGGAAACACGAGGATCCATATATATTTAATTAGCCCAATAAATCACTCGGACTTCTACATATAATCAACACCTCACCCTACCAGGATTCAAACCCACGATCTTATAATTGTGACCGGGTTATGCTACCTCTGGGCCACCAGGACAATAAAAGCAGTCCTAGACTCTACTATATTTCACACAAAGCCTGTTAAACGAGCTTATGGCGCTGTGAACCACTGTAGGGGACCACCCGTGCCGCTTAGGTGATCAGAGCAACGCTTTACCAAATGCGGTTTCGAAACACGAGGATCCATATATATTTCATTAGCCCAAAAAAGCACGCGGACTTCTACATATAATCAACGCCTCACCCCACCAGGATTTGAAGCCACGATCTTATAATTGTGACCGGGGAACGCTACCTCTGGGCCAACAGGACAATAAAAGAATTCGTAGACTCTACTATATTTCACACAAAGCCTGTTCAACGACCTTATGGCGCCGTGAACCTCTAATGGGGACCACCCGTGCTGCTTAGGTGATCAGAGCAACGTTTTACCAAATGCGGCTTCAAAACACGAGGATCCATATATATTTCATTCCCCAATAAAGCACGCGGCTTCTACATATAATCAACACCTCACCCCACCAGGATTCGAACCCATGATCTTCTAATTTTGACCGGGGAACGCTACCTCTGGGCCACCAGTACAATAAAAGCAGTCCTAGACTCTGCTATATTTCACACAAAGCCTGTTCAACGAGCTTATGGTGCTGTGAACCTCTAATGGGGACCATCCGTGCCACTTAGGTGATCAGAGCAACGTTTTACCAAATCCGGCTTCGAAACACAAGGATCCATATATATTTCATTAGCCCAATAGAGCACGCGGACTTCTACATATAATCAACACCTCACTCCACCAGGATTCGAACCCACGATCTTATAATTGTGACCGAGGAACGCTACCTATGGGCCACCAGGACACTATAAGCAGTCCTAGACTCTACTATATTTCACACAAAGCCTGTTCAACGACCTTATGGCGCCATGAACCTCTAATGGGGACCACCGTACCGCTTAGGTGATCAGAGCAAGGTTTACCAAATCCGGCGTGGAAACACGAGGATCCATATATATTTCATTAGCTCAATAAAGCACGCGGACTTCTACATATAATCAACGCCTCACCCCACCAGGATTTGAAGCCACGATCTTATAATTGTGACCGGGGAACGCTACCTCTGGGCCACCAGGACAATAAAAGCAGTCCTAGACTCTGCTATATTTCAAACAAAGCCTGTTCAACGAGCTTATGGCGCCGTGAACCTCTCATTGGGACCACCCGTGCCGCTTAGGTGATCAGAGCAACGTTTTTCCAAATGCGGCTTCGAAATACGAGAATCCATATATATTTCATTAGCCCAATAAAGCACTCGGACTTCTACATATAATCAACACCTCACCCCACCAGGATTCGAACCCACGATCTTATAATTGTGACCGAAGAATGCTACCTATGGGCCACGAGGACACTATAAGCAGTCCTAGACTCTGTTATATTTCACACGAAGCCTGTTCAATGAGCTTATGGCACCGTGAACCACTATAGGGGACCACCCGTGCCGCTTAGGTGATAAGAGCAACGTTTTACCAAATCCGGCTTGGAAACACGAGGATCCATATATATTTCATTAGCCAAATACAGCACGCAGACTACCGTATAATCAAACACCTCCACTACCCCAGGATTTGAACCCACGATCTTATAATTTGTGACCGAGAACGCTACCTCTGGGCAACCAGGACAATAAAAAGCAGTCCTAGACCCTACTATATTTCATTAATAAAAGCTCGTTCAACGACCTTATGGCGATGAACTCTAATGGGGACCACCCATTCAGCTTAGGGGTGATAAGAGCAACGTTTTACCAACCGGCTTGAAACACTATATCCATATATATTTATAAGCCAAATAAAGCACCTACTTACATATAATCAACAATCACCCCACAATATGACCTGAAACCACGATCTATAATCCAGTACCGTAACCACCCCTGGGCCAATAAGGACAATAAAGCAGTCCAGACCCTGCCAATTTCTCCACAAAGCCTGTTCAACGAGCTTATGGCGCCGTAAACCAATGCAGACCACCCGCGCCGCTTAGTGACTCAGAGCAAAACTTTACCAAATCCGGCGAAACACGAGATCCAATATTTCATTAGCCCAAAAAACACAGGACTTCTACATATAACACCTCACCCCACCACGACTTGAACCCACGATCTTATAAATCATGACCGAACGCCACCTTCTGGGCCAACAGTACAAAAAAGCATTCCCAGACTCTACTATATTTCACACAAACCTGTTCAACGACCTTATGCGCCGTGAACTCCAATAAACCACCCAAGCTTAGGTGATCAGAGCAACGCTTACCAAATGCGTCTTCAAAACACGAGGATCCAAATATATTCCTATATCCCAATAAAGCACCGGACTTCATATATAACAACACCTCACACCCACCAGATTCAAACCCACATCTTATAATTGTGACCGAACGCTACCTCTGGGCCACACCAGTACAATAAAAGCAGTCCTAGACTCTACTATATTTCACACAAAGCCTGCTCAACGACCTTATGGCTAAGAACTCTAATATAGACCACCTACAGCACGCTAATAGATCAACAACAACCAAATCCGCTTCGAAACACAAGGATCCAATATATTTCATTAGCCCAATAAAGCAACGCTGACTCTACATACAACAACACCTCACCCCACCATGATTCGAACCCACGATCTTATAATTGTACCGTGCTACCTAGGCCACCAGGACACTAAAAGCGTCCTAGACTTACTTATATTTCACACAAAGCCTGTTCAACGACATTATGGCGCCATGAACCTTTATAAAGGACCACTGCATCGCTTAGGTGATCAGAGCAAGGTTTAACAAAATCCGGCGTCGAAACACCAGTATCCATATATATTCCCTATTAGCCCAATAAAGCACGCCGACTTCTATATAATCAACACCCTAACCCACCAGGATTCGAACCCACGATCTTGTAATTGTGACCGGGAACGCCACTCTGGGCCACCAGGACACTAAAAGCAGTCCTAGACTCTGCTATATTTCAACAAAGCCTGTTCAACGAGCTGGCGGCGCTGAACCTCTGGGACCCCACCTGCGCCCTTAGGTGATCAGAGCAACGTTTACCAAATGCGGCTACGAAACAAGAGGATCCATATATTTCATTAGCCCAATAAAGCACGCATGACCTTTACATAATAACAACCCCACCCCACCAGGATTTAAACCCACGATCTTTATCAGACCGGTGAATGCTACCCTGGGCCACCAGGACACTAAAAGCATTCCAGACCTGTTATATTTCACACAAAAACTGTTCAACGAGCTTATGGCGCCGTGAACCACCATGGGACCACCCGTGCCGCTTAGGTGATAAGAGCAACGTTTACCAAACCGGCTCGAAACACGAGGATCCAAATATATTTTCAAGCCCAATAAAGCACGCGACTTCTACATATAATCAACACTCACCCCACCAGGATTTGAACCCACGATCTATAATTGTGACCAGAATGCTACCTCTAGCCACTAGGACAATAAAGCAGTCCTAGACTCACTATATTTCAACAAAAGCCCGTTCAACGACCTTATGCACCAGAACCTCTAATGGGGACCACCTGCCGCTTTAGGTGATCAGAGAAACGTTTACCAAATCCGCCAAACACAAGGATCCATATATATTTCTATTAGCCCAATAGAGCACGCGACTTCTACATAACCAACACTCACCCAATTGGTGATTTGAACCAAACGATCTATAATTGTGACTGAGAATGCTACTCTGGGCCACCAGACACTAAAAGCAGTCCTAGACTCTACCATTTCACACAAAGCCTGTTCAACGATTTATGGCGCCATGAACTCTAATAGGACCCACCGGTGCCGCTTAGGTGATAAGAGCAACGTTTTACCAAATCCGCTTAAACACGAGGACCATATATATTTCATTAGCCCAACAAAGCACGACTTCTACATATAATCAACACCTCACCCCACCAGGATTTGAACCACGACTTAATTGTGACTGGAACACCACTATGGGCCACCAGGACAATAAAAGTGTCCCAGACTCTGCTATATTTCACACAAAGCCTGTTCAATGAGCTATGGCGCTGAACTCTAATGGGGACCACCTGCCGCTAGGTGATCACAACGCTTACCAAATCGCTTCAAACACGAGGATCCATATATATTTCAGCCCAATAAAGCACGCGGACTTCTACATATAATCAACACTCACCACCAGGATTTGAACCCAATCTTACAAGACCGGGAACGCTACTTCTGGGCCACCAGGACACCAAAAGCAGTCCTAGACTTACTATATTTCACACAAAGCCTGTTCAACGACCCTATGGCGCCATGAACTCCTAATGGACCACCCGTGCACATTAGGTGATCAGAGCAACGTTTTACCAAATGCGTAAACAAGAATATCCATATATTTAATACCAATAAAGCACGCGATTTCTACATAAACACTCACCCTCACTCAGGATTTAAACCTCACGATCTTATAATTGTAGGTCAGAATGCTACTCTGGGCCACTAGGACATAAAAGCATTCAGAGACTCTCTATATTTCACACAAAGACTGTCTAATGAGCTTATGGCGCCGTGAACTCTTAATGGGGAACACCCAGCAAGTTTAGTGATCAGATAACGTTTTACCAAATGCGCCTTCGAATCACGAGGATCCATATATTTCATTAGCCCAATAAAGCACGCGACTTTACATATAATCTCAAACACCTCACCCCACCAGGATTTGAACCCA
>NW_024744187.1:0-22781 GCF_018991925.1 Homarus americanus | reverse complement strand
CACAGGTACAGGTATAGGCACACAGGTACAGGGACACTCAACATCAGAAACATAGGAAGAGCTACAAGTACACTTAACAGGACATACAAGTACACTTAACAAGACAGATACAAGTACACTTAACAGGACAGATGCAAGTACACTTAACAGGACAGATATAGGTACACTTAAAAGGACAGATACAGGTACACTTAACAAGACAGATACAAGTACACTTAACAGGACAGATATAGGTACACTTAAAAGGACAGATACAGGTACACTTAAGAGGACAGATACAAGTACACTTAACAGGACAAATGCAAGTACATTTAACAGGACAGATACAAGTACACTTAACAGGACAGATACAAGTACACTTAACAGGACAGATGCAAGTACACTTAACAGGGTAGATATAGGTACACTTAACAGGACAGATGCAGGTACACTTAACAGGACAGATACAGGTACACTTAAGAGGACAGATACAAGTACACTTAACAGGACAGATACAAGTACACTTAACAGGACAGATACAAGTACACTTAACAGGACAGATGCAAGTACACTTAACAGGGTAGATATAGGTACACTTAACAGGACAGATGCAGGTACACTTAACAGGACAGATACAGGTACACTTAAGAGGACAGATACAAGTACACTTAACAGGACAGGTACAAGTACACTTAACAGGACAGATACAAGTACACTTAACAGGACAAATGCAAGTACATTTAACAGGACAGATACAAGTACACTTAACAGGACAGATACAAGTACACTTTGAATCCTGAGCATGTTAATACTTTAAGAGACTACTGGACAGCCACTGGTCAGACTGGGAAATAAATCAAATGAATTGCCGTATAAGTCCGGGTGAAGGAGCGGCCACCAATGTTTATATGAATGGATAATTACCTATGTTGATCTACTGTATAGGCGGCGGGAACATGTAATGGTCTAGTGAGTTTTGTTTGGTACCTGTTGTTAATGATTTCTCTCTTCTCTTCTCTTCTCAATGGTATTACACGTATTCAGTTATACAGTAATAACAGTCGACGTCAGCTGTTCTCCGCCACTGTCCGCGTGACGTCACTGCCTCGTGTGAGAATAATTATTGTAATCACAGTTCCGGAAGAGTCCATAACACGGCGCGTCACTTAACTGGTTCTGTAGTTAGGGTTTGTTATATGATATCTCCCGCAAACGGTTTAGTTCATATATCCGGCAAATGTTTTAGTTCATATATCCGGCAAATGTTTTAGTTCATATATCCGGCAAATGTTTTAGTTCATATCTCCGGCAAATGGTTTAGTTCATATATCCGGCAAATGTTTTAGTTCATATATCCGGCAAATGTTTTAGTTCATATATCCGACAGACGGTTTAGTTTATATATCCGGCAAACGTTTTAGTTCATATATCCGGCAAATGTTTTCGTTCATATATCCGGCAAATATTTTAGTTCATATATCCCTCAAATGTTTTAGTTCATATATCCGGCAAATGTTTTAGTTCATATATCCGGCACATGTTTTAGTTCATATATCCGGCAGACGGTTTAGTTTATATATCCGGCAAACGT
The DNA here is from genome assembly GCF_018991925.1 of Homarus americanus. Classification (NCBI taxonomy): domain Eukaryota; kingdom Metazoa; phylum Arthropoda; class Malacostraca; order Decapoda; family Nephropidae; genus Homarus; species Homarus americanus. The sequence goes on along the minus strand of NW_024744187.1, from coordinate 21,211 downwards.
TTTAGTTCATATATCCGGCAAATGTTTTCGTTCATATATCCGGCAAATATTTTAGTTCATATATCCGGCAAATGTTTTAGTTCATATATCCGGCAAATGTTTTAGTTCATATATCCGGCACATGTTTTAGTTCATATATCCGGCAAACGGTTTAGTTCATATATCCGGCAAATGTTTTAGTTCATATATCCGGCCAATGTTTTAGTTCATATATCCGGCAAATATTTTAGTTCATATATCCGGCAAATATTTTAGTTCATATATCCGGCAAATATTTTAGTTCATATATCCGGCAAATGTTTTAGTTCATATATCCGGCAGACGGTTTAGTTCATATATCCGGCAAACGTTTTAGTTCTGGTATACGTTACGTATTTTTTCATTTTTATTAATACCTTTACATGATGATGATGATGAATGGTGATAATGATGATGACCTTTAAATATGATAACGACTTAACTTTAACTGTAATAATAACATATAAATACTGGTTTAAAAATAATATAATTAGTCAGCAGTAAATTTAACACCACTGATCCAAGCTTACATAAACACACCTGATTTACCAATTTGTTAAGTTCACAATAAATGGGTATTTTACACTCAAAAGTTTATAGCCAATTACGTTTTAATGAATGATTGCATTTTTGTGTGTCAAAGGCGACCGTGCGTCTGGCGAAGGAGTTTTATGACTGTGAGGAGAAGGCCAAACGCTGCTCATTACCAGTACTGGCAGTGTGTTTTATGGTAGACCCCTGACTGTGCCTTGGGTGCACCGACGACACCAGCCGATCACACACACATTTACTTACTTACTTACTTACTCCACCGACAGACTATTACTACGTCGATAGATTCTCACATATATTCTTCACGTAATTAGTGAAGGTCGGCTGGTCTCCACACTCCCTCCCCTTCCCCGTGTCCACGGCGGCCACCACACACGTAGCCAAAGATCCATTTACAAGCTCCTTACACGTGTCTGTGCGCCCCGTCCACCATTCTCCGGACACACACACATTACATCCTGTCCTCGGATGGGCGTGTGACTTGTGGCAGGTGTCGTCGCCCTTACCTTACGACCCAAGACAATGTTTCTTACCTACCACTGTGTCGGACATTACTGCTGTCTTCCCTGCTGGCGGGGCACGTAGGTCGACCATCACACATACTGTTTACTTACAAAATACACAATAGTTTCCACCATTCAGGATGATGCAATAACTAACCTCTTGAGGATTTTTAGCTTTAATTATCGTCCTTCGAATGTTATTGTTTAAACCAACGTCCTTAAAGATTTCTAGCTTAAACCATCGTTAAAGGTTATAACAGCTGGGTTAAGTTCCCTGTCATCATCTTTTAGGATTTGGTTTGACATTAAAAATAACCATTATTCCCGTCTTTATATACAGCATTAACCCTAGGCCACATTATTCACCGTCTTGGCCACTAGTCTTGTTCATCATAGTTTAATACCGTCTCTTCACTATCCCGAGTTCAGACCAGTATCATCTGCATATCGAATATTTGATACTACGTTACCATTAACTTTTAGTCCTTCATCGTTTCTTATAACTTTTCTCATTATAAATTTTTGATCGGTGATTATGCAGTCCTGGAGATAGCACGCAGCCCTTTCTAACTCCTTCCGAGGGTTAGGTTAGTTTAGGTTAAGTTAGGTTTTATTAATTAAGTAGATGATGATGATGTTAGGTTGTGTTCGGGATCTCTTGAAGACTAGGAGTCCCCGCATATTTCGCTTGGTGATTAAGTACCTTAACTCTAAACGGGGGGTTAGGCTAGTTTAAGTTAGATTGAGTTAGGTTAGGTTACGTTACGTTAAGTTAAATTGGATTAAATTGGGTTAGATTAGGTTTTAATTAGGTTAGGTTTGGTTAGGTTGAAACAAGGGATGGCTCCTTAACTTTATGATATCCGGTTAATATTAGGATAAGTGTTATAAAGATAGGGCAGGTTAATGTTTGGTTTGGTTTGGTTAGGTTAGCTTTGCGTTATGTTAGGTTACATTAGTTTAATGTTAGGTTAACTTAATGGACTAGGTGGCGAAACGTCGAATCATCCCCCCCCCTCCCTCCCTCCCCACTCCACCTGCTGTTTGATAATTTTGATAAACGACCAAACAGGCAGACAGACAGAGATAAATACACGAATAAATATATAATGAAATGGACATACACTTAGACAGATGAATATATCAAATAGACAGACAGACACAAGACCCCCAGGTTGGTATGTCATGGTCCTTCAGTGTGTGGTGATAAATGGCTCGGGTCTTGTGTGTTCGTGGGTCTGCGGGTCTCTGAATTTTCTAAAAGTTATTATTACTTTTTCTTCGTCAGTAATGTATAGGAGTGATGCTCAAGGTTCCTTTATTAACGGTGGGTCTCTCTCTCTCTCTCTCTCTCTCTCTCTCATATGATAAAAAACTGATCGACTTGTACCTGTGGTTCTTGTTTGTGTTTTAATTGTTAATTTAATACAACTTTTTATCTTATTTCTAATTTCTACTGTTGTTCCAGCCACATGTTGTATTGTTAATAATAATAATAATAATAATAATACGGTAATAATAATAATAAAAATAATGATGATAATAATAATTGAGACGATTATTATTAAAATATGGAGGCAGGAGGAGTAAGAGGGAAGGAATGATGATAGTTGAGAAGATGACAATAGTAGTGATAATGCTGGTTGTGGTAGTGACGGTAATATTATACACGTAACAATAATGGTTGCCCTTCGTGTACGAGGATGGCCGGCCCTAGGGCCACCTAGGCGTGAATTTGTTTAAGGTGTTAGAATCTGTCGCCAACACCACAACCACACCCTAAGTTAACGAGTTGTATGACCCAGTTTCAATGAATAGTCCGAGAAGACCAGACAACTCGGCAACTGCACTGGCTAACCATTATTCCAGAATAAGATCCGCAAATCGATTAACATCCAGGTTCCCATTTACTGGTAAATAGAAAGTCAAATGACGTAAAAAAAATGCTCATAGTTTCACTCTGTCCAGGAATCGAACACGGGTCCACTCGCTTGCAAGGCGAGCATGCTGACTATTACACCACAGGTTGCCAAAATTACGTTTAATAATTTTTTTTTTTTTTCGTGCTGGTCAAGCCCCGACCAGAGGTTAGCTAGACCCCCGGACAACTCTTTCGGAGCTTGACCAGCACGTGGTATTGGTATTATTATCTGGACTTGATTATGTGTTACAAATTCACTTGTGAGTTTTCAATGTTTTGTTTTGTATAATATTTACTTATTCTAAGCTAAATGTTAAAAAATAAATGACTTAGAAAATACGAAAACAAACAAATAAAAGTGGAACTCCACCTAATATATACGGAACTCCACCTAATATATACTGTATGTTACACTAAATAGGGATAATTGGCCATTAGTGATAACTTCTATGTATTTATCTTTTCTGGAAGCTTTTGACTGGCCATAAACGATCCTGTAGATCATAAATATACATATAAATGAATACCTTCATGCATAATGTAACCTGACCAGACCTAACGTAACTTAACCTAATCTAGCCTAACCTAACCTAACGTAACCTAACGTAACCTAACGAAATCTTCTTCTTCTTCTCCTCACATGCATTATTTCATTTTCAACCCAATTAAAATTCGAACGCCTTAACTTTACACACCGTGGTCCTGGGTTGTGGGTGGAGAGGGGGGATGGGGGAGGGCGGGGGGCGACTTCTATGTTTGTCTTTGATACCCCCAAAATGTTCTACACTACTGAGGGTACACACAAACACTTATTATCTTGAAATAGGTTCTTATTCTCGTAAGGGAGATATACAGAGGAACAAAGAAACTGGCTTCCACACCATAAGGACTAGTGATCTCAACTACCTGTATCACTCCGCGCTGGCATGTACAGATACCAGCATTCACAAGCTGAATACATAATATGTAAATATGATAATTCACATACATAACATGGTGCATAATAAATGGAAATATTTCATAGGATTAATACATTTTCTGTAATACTTTACTATACATAATTAATAGAGTAATATAAGAATACACAGCTTAAGGTACTACTTCGTGTCCATATTATACACCTCCCTCCCCCCTATACGCTCATAGTTTCATCTTGAGCGGACCTTTTGTTTCTGAGCCGCTCGGACCTGCGGAGTACCGGGGCAGAAACACAAGGTGGGGACGGATTTACTGTAAAGACATCACATTAGGGGACTCTACTGGGGAAGGGTCAACACTAGGCAGCTCCACAGGTCGGAGGAAACGACGGTTCCTCAACCATACTCTACCACTCGGAAGAGGCACTTGGTAGTCCCTGGACCGGCCAATTCCCATGACAACCCCAACCTTGTCCCAGCGGTGAGATACCTGATCTTGAATCCTGACCTGCTGGCCGATACTCAACCTGGGAAGGGGGCGGGCATGACAGTCGTACCGAGCAGCGACATCTGCGGCTCGTTCTGCTGCACGGCGGTCATATTCTTCAGTCTTGGCTTGCCATTCTTGAGAAAATGACTTCGGGTGGGCAGGAACACAAGACCTGAGATGATATCCACATAGAACCTGGGCTGTGGAGCGTCCGGTGAAGTTCGGAGTGTTGCGTAACTCTAACAAACCTCGATCGAAGTCCTCGCAGTCGATATTTCCTGAGGGTGACACCCTAAGGATCAGGTGTTTAACAGTCTTGACTGCGGCTTCAGCGTGTCCATTCGCCTGGGGGTAGTGGGGCGAGGTCACGACATGACTGACTCCCCAACGGTCCATGAAGTCCTGGAACTCGTGGCTGGTGAACTGGGGTCCACCATCAGTCCTGAGGCGGAGGGGAACACCAACTTCTCCGAAGTAACGTCTGAAATTCCGGATGGTAGCAGTAGCCGTTGTATCACTACCACAGGGGACGACAACAGGCCATCCAGACAATCGGTCGGCAATGACGAGGAAGGACTTCCCTGCCACTGCAAAGAAGTCGGCCGACACAGACTCGAAGGGTCTTGGATTCGACGGTACTTGCAATGTCCGAATCGATTCCGGGCCAAAATACAGTCTGCTTAGCCCGTCGATTGGTGGCCTCCATTCCTCGATGGCAGTCGTGAAGGCGGTTCAAGGTACGGCGGCGTAGGGCAGCAGGAATGACTACTCGTGGACCATACAAGACGAGGTCTCCGTCACAATAGAGGTCCTCTCGTATCTTCCAGTACGGGAGTAGCGATTCATGAAGGTCGTATCGGTTAGATGGAAATCCCTGGGACACACAGTCGACGAGCCGGATATAGGAAGGGTCGGCCCGGGCTGCGGTGCGGAGATCTTCAAGGGTCTTGTCTGCATCCGGTGCTGTAGACTCTTCTGATGTGAAGACAGCCTTCAATGAGACTACTGACTTGAGGGATGCGGCAGTTGTAGAACACAACATCTCGTCCTCTGGGGTGAGGCGACTGACAGGGGCGCGGGACAGGGCATCCGGGATGCACATTAGCTTACCGGCACGCCACACAGCCGTGAAGAGATAAGGCGAGAGCTTCTCTTTCAAACGTTGAAGGCGAGGATTCTCTACTGCAACCAAAGAGTAGTGATTGATAATAGGTATAAGAGGGCGATGATCCGTGAAGAGGGTGAAGTGCTGAAGTCCTATCAGGTAGAAGCGGCACTTCGCCATCGCCCAGACAACAGCCAACATCTCCAGCTCAATCGTGGCATATCGGGTCTCAGCGTCCGTCAGGAACCGGGATCCAAACTGGATTAAGCGGAGTTGTCCACCGCCATGGTCCTGCAGAAGGGCGTAATCAACGCCGTAGAGTCTGGAGGTGTCAGTCTGGAGGACGGTGGGTACGGCTGGGTCGTAACAGGCGAGGACAGGTGGACTTAAGAGGGCCTGCTTGACTCGCTGGAAGGCCTCTTGATGATCTGGGGTCCACAGGAATGTCCTCCTGGGGCTCAGCAGGGGGCGTAACGGCTGGGCTGCGGCGGAGATGTCAGGTGAAAATTCAGCCAGCTGATTGACCAGACCCAAAAAAGAACGGAGGTCTGTCAGGTTGGCAGGGGTTGGAAAATCTCTGATTCCACTTAATTTCTCCGGGTCTGCTGAGAGAGTGTACCCACAGAAGATCACTGATGGTGCGGCGACTACAAACTTGTCAGCGTTGAGGGTAATCCCTTACTTTCGACATCTGGTGAGAACTTCATATATTCGGGAGAGGTGGGCACAGTAGTCTTCGTCATGGAGTAAAATATCATCAACCACCTTGACACAATTCGTGACTCCTTGAAGGGCCACGTCACCACGTTGACAGAATGCATCGCCCGTAGCGGCAAATCCCATGGGGCCTCTGCAATACTGATATCTTCCATATGGTGTGATGAATGTAGTCAAATGCTGGTCTTCTTCGGCCAACTCGATCTGCCAATAACCACATAAGGCGTCCATCGTTGTAAAAAAAACTTCGCCTTCGGGTCCACATTTCGAACAGCTGCGAAGGGTGTGGGTGAAGGGTGGGCTGGACGGGAAACTTGCTGGTTACGTTTTGACACATCGGTGGTGATCCGTACTCCACCACGAGGTTTGGCGACGGGGACGAGAGGGTGGCACCAAGGTGAAGGTTCGTCTCCGGCCGGCTTGATGATTCCCTGAGCAACCATGGAGTCAAGTTCTTGTCTAACTAGCTCCTTGTAGGCGTGAGGAATCAAACGAGGGGTGTGGATGGCAAAAGGTGTGGCACCATCCTTAAGATGAATCTTCATAGGTGGACCCACCATCGGCTTGAGTGGTGTGGATCCTAAAGATTTCTTCGTAACCAACACGTCAGCAAACTCCTTGAGAAGGTAAGCTCTTGCATCAGAAGGGGACGTGTTTGTAGAGATAGGGAGTTCCTTCAACCTGTTGACATGGGTGACCTTTAAAATAGGTTTGGGGAATTCCTTGGAAATAATGGCCAACTCTTGACAAGGGCCATATGATAAAAGCGGAGTCGGGATCCCATCATGAACATCAATCCGGGCTGAGCAAGACTGCTTACCAAAGGTAAGAGTAGCTGTCTGACCGCCGCCAATTATTTGTTGTCGTTATGGGGTCTAAAAAAACAGCGGCCAGATCAGAACTGTTGTCTAATTGCGGTAATAATTCAATCTTCATCTCTACATAATTGGTTTGATAACAAGAATAATGATTAAGGCAGTGTCAAGGTAACTGGTTCAGGGTGTGTGTGTGTGTGTGTGTGTGTGTGTGTGTGTGTATTACATAGTGTGCAGCTTATTAGTCACACACACACACACACACACACAGGACCTCTTTACACTATAACCACCACCACACCACAACCATACCAAAACCACCACCACTCCACCACACCACAACCATACCAAAACCACCCCCACACCACCACTCCACCACAACCATACCAAAACCACCCCCACACCACCACTCCACCACACCACAACCATACCAAAACCACCCCCACACCACCACTCCACCACACCACAACCATACCAAAACCATCCCCACACCACCACTCCACCACACCATAACCACTACTATACCACAACCACCACGCAACAAATGCCACAACATAAATACTACCACTACACCACAACTACCACTACACGACAACCACCACCACACCACAACCACCACCACACCACAACCACTACACAACAAATACCACCACATAAATACTACCACTACACGACAACCACCACCACACCACACCACAACCACCACCACACCATAACCACTACTATACCACAACCACCACGCAACAAATGCCACCACATAAATACTACCACTACACCACAACCACCACTACACGACAACCACCACCACACCACAACCACCACACCACAAACCACTACACAACAAATACTACCACTACACGACAACCACCACCACACCACAGCCACCACCACACCTCACAACCACCACACAACAAATACCACCACATAAATACTACCACTACACTACAACCACCACACAACCACAACCACAACCACCACCACACCACAACCACCTCACAACCACCACCACACCATAACCACCACCACACCACAACCACCACCACACCACAACCACCACACAACAAATACCACCACATAAATACTACCACTACACTACAACCACCACACAACCACCACCACACAACAACCACCTCACAACCACCACCACACCATAACCACCACCACACCACAACCACCACGCAACAAATACCACCACATAAATACTACCACTACACCACAACCACCACTACACTACAACCACCACTACACGACAACCACTACCACACCACAACCACCACCACACCACAACTACCACCGCACCACAACTACCACCGCACCACACACTAGATAATGAGGCAACTTTTTGCCCGAGTCGATAGTCTGTGATGTGTACGACTTGTAATTGTTGACATTTTAAGTGTTTATGTTGTATCACTCACACCACATACTGCCAGTGAGACGCTCTCGTGTTTAATAAATGGTTGCCCCTCGTGTAACGAGGATGGCCGGCCCAAGGGTCACCTAGGCCTGAATTTGTTTAAGGAGCGTGTCAAGGAATAGTGCGAGAAGACCTGCCAATTCGCCAACTGCACTGGCGAACCATTACCCCGGAATACGATTAGTAAATCTATTAACAATCAGGTTCCCAATTACTACTGGGTAGACAGAGGCAAATGCTTAAAGAACCTTGCCCATAGTTTAACCATGCCGGGGGATCGAACCCAGGTCCGCTCGCTTGCGAGGCGAGCTTGCTTGACCATTACACCACAGATACGAACACGTACGGCTCACCTGAAGATTAGTCCCTGCAGTTTATTTTACCCTAAGATTAACCTCTAACACTTTTTGGGGGAGATTAAGTTGGGTTGGGTTAGTTTAGATTAGATTAGGTTAGGTTAGATTATAATTAGGGTGGTTAATCTTAAGGTGAAATAGCTGGACTAATCTTCGTTGATCCCATACAGTCAAGTTAACAAAATGCAAGCTGTATGGGATTAGATTTAACTATTAATCTATGTACTGTTACCAAACATAACATAATGTAACGTAACGTTACGTAATGTAACGTAACGTAACGTAATTTATAATAGAATAATATAAAAAATTTAAAACTTAAAACTCATGAAAAAATACAGCAAACGAAAAAGAAAAATGATTTATCGATGTATTATTATTATTATTATTATTATTATTATTATTATTATTATTATTATTATTATTATTATTATTATTATTATTATTATTATTATTATTATTATTATTATTATTATTATTATTATTATTAAGCCCTAGTACATCGAATATTGTTAAGCCACCAAAGAATTACTAAAAATTTCGTTTTTTCCTACACCACTCAGTTTGAGTGTTCAGCCCCGCCCACTGACTACCGACCAGCCGCCATCATATTAATAACTTTCATTTTGTTTTAATTTAGTATTATTTCATAATAGATAAAAGCGTAAATCGGTTGTGATATCTGCTATTATAAATTAATTAACGAATTTATATATTGTTACGTAGTACTATCTTATATATCGGTTCGGTAATATTAGAAAAGTGGGATCTTTTTTAAGCGGAGTTTAAATGGCTGCCGGTGGACGTGTTGTTGTCAACTAGGGAAAGGATTTAAAGTGTAAGTTAACATGAACAACAGTGCCTTAGCGTGTGACTAAAAAGGATTAAAGTTTTTATGAGAATGCCAAGAAGAGACGACAGTGCTCTGATATACAGTAGAGTTTAGACTAAAAATGGTTGAAAAACTTAGCAAAAGGATGGTCGTCAGGGCTCTGATTCGGTTGTTTGGGTAGAGCGAAGTAATCATTCGTCCTTTTAATTAGAAATGAACAGTACAAAATAAATGGAATGTTTTCTATCAGCGGTTCAGAAACAGTTGCATTCCAAATAACAAGATGTATATAAAAAACTGCCGACAAAGCGGTGCTCTTTAAGGGAAGATAATGCACCAAGTCTGTAAGAGAAAGTTCACCTGACCATGACATCAGCCCGCAGTGTCTACCTCCTAACGCCCCTGGTATGTTATAGTCAATGAATCAAGGGATCATTGCACATTTGAAGAAGCTTAACACGCCAAAGCCTCTTAATGGCATGTTAAATGCTGGTGAAGGTGGTGATCTCGACGCTGCACGAGGCTTCTGGATAAATTACAATATTTATCACACCATCACTGAACCCCGAGTCCTAGCCAGACGTTACACAAGCTACAGGTAATAGTGTTGTGGTGCAAACTATGGCCTTCAGTGGTAAATGAGTTAGAGGTTCACTGATTCAACTGTAGAAATCAAGTATCCTTGAAATAGTAAAATTGTTCCAGGGTTTGATGTCATGGACACCCAGGACCTAGATAATAAGCCTTGTGAAGTGTAAGAATCACATACAGCAGAGTTAGTTCACCCAGTTGTGGATGTGTTTTCCTAACTTTGCTGTTGGGGAAGTAAAGGTGGTCGAGTGTAGTATTGGTCACATTACCTTGTATACCTACAAAAAGCTTAACTCTCACCATGTTGTATCCATACTGACCTTAACAACTCGCCAGGCTTATGTGATCCACATTCACAAGAGAAGTAATTTTTCCCTGCCTTCGAACTGACTGACGAGGACACTAACCTGGCAAGGGGATTATAGGCACAAACCCACTTTAAGAGAAGTAAAAAACATGAATGACAAGTCTCTCGAGTCACTGAGGACCTGACCACCCACCACCAGCACCTGTACCACTTAGTCATACCGTAAGTGCAAACAGTCATTAGTGCATATTTTTGGCAACGATGTGTTTTTGGGCGCGGCCTTAATGACAACAGACAAAACGAACCAATTAAACCAAACCTAAAGATCTTGAGATATTTTAAAGTTGAATTTGGTTGGGTGGTTTTGCTTATCGTCATTATCAGTTTAGTCATGATTAGACCAGAACCTACAATGGATAAATTCAAACAGTGATGGATAAATTCAAACAGTGATGGATAAATTCAAACAGCAAGCATTTTTTAGCAGAATTTCATATTCCAGGATATAACCTATTTAAATTTGACAGAGTAGGAAGGAGAGGTGGCGGTGTAGCAGTGTATATCAGGGTGTCATTAAAAAGCTGCAATAAATCAAACATTAAAACAAATAGCGACAATGAAAGTATTTGGGTAGAGATTGGTGAGGGCAGTGAATCCGTAGTCATTGGTGTTATATATAGACCACCTAATTTGAGTAGGAACGATGGTAAATTGCTATGGGAGGAAATAAAGAAGGCATCTGATAGAAACAATGTATGTATTCTTGGCGATTTCAACTTTTCAGGCATAGATTGGAAAAATCAACTTAGCGATAATGAATCTGAAGATTTTCTAGAAGTAGTACAAGATAGTTTTTTATATCAATTCATAAACTCGCCCACTAGAGGAATAATATCCTCGATTTAGTTCTCAGTAATAATGAAAATCTAGTAAAAGATGTTGGGATTGGAGACGAACTAGGAAACAGTGATCATAAAGCCATATATTTTAACATAATATGGAATGGCAGGAAGAAGGAAAATTCGGCCTTGATCCCGGATTTTAGGAAGGCTAATTACGGTAGCTTAAGGAGAGACCTAAGGGATGACCCTATGGTCAAAAGATTAATCCCCCCACACCTCCGGAAACTGTCAACTTAGGACGGGAGAACCCCGAATTTAATTTAGCAGCTACTTATGAACAATTTATTGCGACAATCCATAATGCTCAAAATAAACACATCCCTAAAAGAAAATTCAGATCGATACGGAACCAACCAAAATGGATGAATAATAGACTCTTAGATCTTCTAGGGAAAAAGAAAGGAGTATATAAAAAAGTTAAGAAAGGCGAAAATCACTTACTTGGTTACTATCAGAACCTAACAAGACAGGTAAAACAGAAATTAGGAAAGCAAAGAGAAATTATGAAATCAAGGAAGCAAACGAATCGAAAAATAACCCCAAAGCTTTTTATCAACTGTATAAATCAAAGGTTAGAGATACAATAGGTCCCCTTAAGACTACGACAGGAGAAATGACTGATGATGAGTTAGAAATGTGTAGTACGTTAAATAGTCACTTTCGGCCCAGATTCACAAATGAAAGAAGCACAGTTTCCAGAAGTTCATAAGGTATAAATCTTAATAGTATAGAAATATGTTGATGAATATCAATATTACTAGTAACGATGTGCTTGAAGTAATTAACAAACTGAAGCTCTGGCAAATCGCCTGGTCCAGACGGAGGTATATGCTAGAATATTAAAAAGAATGTAGAGATGAGTTGAGTAATCCATTAGCAGTTTTATTTAATGTCATTAGAATCAAAGAGTGACTTTGAACACCTTCAAAGAGATCTAGATAACTTACATGAGTGGTCAGTAGACTGGCAAATGAATTTTAATACTGATAAATGCAAGGTACTACAGATAGGGAAGACGAATACAAACGTTAAGTATAAACTAGGTAACACGGAAATAGAAAACTCAGTTTGTGAAAAAGATCTAGGTGTATTTGTTAGCAACGACTTGAAACCTAGAAAACAATGTATTAGCGTTCGCAACAAGGCAAACAGGATTCTTGGGTTCATATCTAGATCTGTGAGCACAGAACTGCTGACGTTATCTTGAAACTTTACCTAGCATTGTGTGAGGCCACACATGGATTATGCGGTTCAGTTCCTGGTGTCCTCAGAATGGACATAGATTCTGAGAGAGTTACAAAGAAGAATGACAAAATGATCCATAATATTAGAAACCTTCCATATGAGGAAAAGACTGAAAAGCTTAGGGCTTGCATTCATTAGGAGAGGCGTAGAGTTAGGGGAGATATGATAGAGGTGTACAAGTGGGTAAGGGATTAACATGGTAAAATTGAAGATGTTCTGAAGCTCAGTAATAACGAAATAACTAGAACAAATGGCTTTAAATTGTGATAAATCTTGATTCAGAGCGATATAGGCAAGCACTGGTTTGGTAATGAGCTGTGATATGTGGAATAGGCTAATGGAGTGCTATTATAGTAGGATCGGGGACGCTAGGGAGCTTCAAGACGAAGTTGGATAGGCACATGGAAGTGCTGGGATGGGTGTGAAAGGGATCTGCCCTGTATGGGCCAGTCGGCCTCCTTCAGTGTCCCACTTTCTTATGTTCTATGTTCTACATTGTTGTCAGAAATTTGTCATGAATAATTAATTTTAATAATTGTTAAGATCATTATCGCAGTCTTTAGCACACTGGGGGCCATGGCCCCCCAGCAAAATTTAGGGGGCCATAAGCTGAGGCGATGTACACATAAAAATCCCAAGCCGCACCACACTAGAACAGCCAGTCAGCAGCTGAGCCAGCCAGAGATATGGATTGGGAGAGGGGGGCCATGGATAAGGATCATATATGAAAAGTGGGTAATGATCAGAAAAAGTTTGGGAACACCATGGAACCTGCAGTATCATACACTTATATTAAAACAAACTAAACCAACCAACTAAACCTACCTAATCTAACATTACCTAATATAACCGAACCTAACCTAACTTTATTTGGTAAAGATTCGAAAAAGGTCACTTTATCGCATTTTCGTCGGAAATTTATATTCTTCGATTTTTTTTATACTTTGAGATTTCACTTGAAAATTTTATTTTTATCGCACAGAGTGGGCAGGGCTTTGAGGTAAAGGGAAATCGTGAGGTAAAACACGCAAAACGCTGACGAAATTAAACCTAACTGTTACGTTTTAAATGCAGGAAAGTGGCTTTCTTACCGTAGAACTCGGATACCTTCACACTGGTTACTCACCCAAGAGATTATGGTGTATCACTACGTAGAATTTTGCTCTGCTTCCGGCATTCAATGCATTATGTACTTGATAAATGATGATTTAATGAATTCCACTAACTTCCAACATCCATCTAAGTTATTGGTTATACTTTGTCATAACCAATCAGTCATTACCCTTGGTAATAATAATAATAGAGGGATCACAGATACGGGCAGATGATTGCACTTGCGTTTATTTGGCACAATTCCATACACTGCACTTATAATTTGCATGGGTAGGTCAGTCACTCGCATTCACGCCACAGTACCGTAAGTTATAAGGGAGAGTTTGTCAACCTGGAGAATTAAATCGTTAGATCTATTAGGCCGGCCTGGAGTGCTCTTGTAGCAAACAGGCCCTCACCATTGATCACTTCCTTTACAGGATGTGTTAACTTGTCGCTGGACTTAACAAAAATCTCGGGGATTTGCACACACAGACTCGTAGCACTGGTAGGACTGTTCTTAAGTCCGCGGAGCAGGAGGTCTTCTCTAACCCAAGGTCTAAAGCCCACTGGCTAAATTGGTTTTTTTGAGGCGTGAAGTGATGAACAGTATACCACACCACTGTCTCACTGCCCTGCCCCCCCTATCGGCTGGCTAACATGCCACTAATTGAAAACATGTCCCAGTTATGGCTGGCCGGTTACCTTATCTCTACCGTAAACAAACATTTGGGATGGGTTGTGCGGGAGGCCCAATGCAACCCATGACAATCGCCCCTACTAAGAAAAATTTTTCTCTTGGAGAATAAATTTTCACCACCTGTATACAATCAAGAGAATGCCTAGCCCAGACACACAATTCGACATTCACACTGTGGTGTGTGTGTAACACTAACACTGCAACGGAATGTAGTCGCCAATCGCCACTGAGGGAAAACCTCAACATTTACTTTATTTTTTTTTCTGGCTGGAGGAAAACTCCGCGGCGAGGGTGACAATTCCCGAGCAATAGTTCTTGCTAAGCGTAAGCACGCTACATTTACATTAGAGCAACGTGTTGTGTGGTGTAGGGTATGTAGACATTGTTTAGGTGGCACAGGTGTTGTGTTATGTTCTCAAGTGTAGAAGGGTGTGAGAAAATTATACATAACATATGACGAACCGCCAGACGCTTGGAGGCTCGAGTCGACTGGAGTCTAGACCAACTCCACACTCATTTGGGAAGGTGACCTCTCAATCAGTTGCTCTGGTTCCGCCACAAGTCGAGATAGGAGGTCAGCCCCCACATTCAGGCTGCCCTTGATGTACCGGAGGACGAAGTTGAACTGCTGGAGATACAGTGCCCACCTCATCAGACGAGCATTTGCATTCTTAGATGGTCGGAGGCTGGTGAGCGGCATGTGGTCTGTCTCCAACACAAACTCACCTCCGTAGAGATAGTAGTAGTACTTCTTGATGCCTTCCACCACTGCCAGAAGTTCCTTCTCGACCGTGCTGTAATTCCTCTCTGCAGGTTTCAACTTGCGACTGTGATACGCAACTGGAAAAACCTCGCAGTCTGCCTCTTGTAGTAGCACTGCGCCAACCCCATCCTGTGAAGCATCGGTCCGGAGGATGAAAGGCTCTTCCTTCCTCACCAGTTGAAGGATGGGTTGCTTGCATAGCAGGTTCTTGAGGGCACTGAAAGAATCCTCTTGTTCAGGTCCCCATTGCACCTTGTTAGATGCATGTTTCTTGAGCAGGTGGGATAAAGGGAGAGCCACCACGGCAAAGTTTGGGATGAAGTTCCGGTAGTACCCTACGAGGCCCAGAAATGACCTCACTTGTTTTTTTGTAGTGGGCCGTGGTGCATCTTGGACCTTTTTGATCTTCTCATTCTGACAGGTGCAGCGTCCTCCGCCGACAGTGTGCCCGAGGAACTGTACTGCAGCCTGACCGATCTCGCACTTGCTTGGTTTCACGGTCATGTTTTTTTGTTGGAACCTCCGGAACACCTCCTCTAAGAGTTCCAGGTGTTCCTCAAATGTTGCTGAATGGATTAACACATCATCCACAAATGCCTCAACTCCCTTGATGCCGTTTAGGACTTGCCTCATGACACGGTTGAAGATGGCAGGGGAGTTTGTGAGACCAAAGGGAAGGACTCTGTACTGATAGAGACCCCCTGGCGTACCAAAGGCTGTGATCTGCCGACTCTTCGGGTCCAGTGGGATTTGGACGAACCCCTTGGTCAGATCAAGTTTGGTAAATAACTTGGAACCAGCTATTCTTGAAAAATAGTTTTCTGATCACACATAGGTTCAGCATCCACCTGGGTAATGGCATTTACTCTCCTATAATCCCCACAGATCCTGGCACCCCCATCCTTTTTTCGGACGACTACCATAGGACTACAGTATGGAGATGATGATTTCTCGATGATTCCTACTGCTTCCATTTCCTCAATTTCTTGTTTGACAGTGTCCAGTAGTCGCATAGGTATAGGATAGGGCTTTACCCGAACAGGTGTAGGGCTGGTTAGTTCAATTGTGTGACAGTCGACCCGGGCAACTCCTGGCTTATCAGAGAAGATGTCCTTGTAGCGATGCAACAGAGAGCCAATGGCATCTCGTTCCTCTGCTGATAGATTTCCGTTCACCTCAACGTCCGTGAAAGTCTCACTCTGGCGGGAGTGTGCAGTGACAGGCCCATCCTCCTCAATCACTGTCAGAGATCACTGTGGCAGCAATACGTTACTTCGAATCACACTGGGGAAGGCTCGTCCCCACTTCCTCAGTGAGACCGTACCCGATCGGTGACTGGAAGCATTTCTTCAGCATGTTGATGTGAATTTTCGTCGAGATCCCACCTGACGATGTAAGTCAGATCCGAGACACGCTCTGCAATGTCGAATGGACCTTTCCACTGAGCCAAGTAACTTATTGCTATCGTAGGCAACAGAACAGGCACTGATCACCTGCTTGAAACAACGAAGCTTGGCCTTCTAATATAGTAAGTCTTCTGGACCTCTTTGGAGCCTTTATCAGCTCTTGCTTCTGCCAGTTGACAGGTTGGAGACGATCAGCTAAGTCAATGACATGTATATGGTCTTGACTTCCGGATCTGATTCCTCATCATCCCACAGTTCCCGAAGAACCTGTAGTGGTCCCCGGACGGACCTGCCGTACATAAGCTCGAAGGGAGACACCTTGAGCGAGCTCTGTGGCGCCTCCCGGTACGCGAACAGAAGTGGGGCAATGTAGCGCGGCCACTCCTTAGGTTGTTCGGCTGCCATCCTCCTGAGCATTTTCTTCAGCGTCCCATTAAACCTCTCACAGAGTCCGTTGCACATCGGGTGATAGGGTGTTGTCTTTAGCCCCTTTAACGATAACAGCCGCAACAACTCCTCCATCATGGCAGAAGTAAACTGGGTCCCCCTGTCCCTGAGGACTTGTTTGGGAATACCAACCCGACAGAAGATTTCCATCATGGCTTCTGCAACAGTCGTGGCCTCA
This sequence comes from Homarus americanus, assembly GCF_018991925.1. NCBI lineage: Eukaryota > Metazoa > Arthropoda > Malacostraca > Decapoda > Nephropidae > Homarus > Homarus americanus. The sequence goes on along the minus strand of NW_024744187.1, from coordinate 3,937 downwards.
ATGTTCCTCAAGGGCATAGCCTCGGGCCACCTTGTGCTAAAGTCCACCAAGGTGAGAATATACTTTGCCCCATCGCTCGCCCTTGGGTTTATCGGCCCTACAATGTCCACCGCCACCCTCTCAAAGGGTTCAGAGATCAGTGGGAGGGGCCGTAGTGGTGCAGGCGGAACTCGCCCTCGATCACTGGTTTTCTGGCACACATCACAAGAGCGGACTAGCCTGGTGATCTCCTGGCCCATCCTTGGCCAGAAGAACGCTGCACTGATGCGGTCAAAGGTCTTCTTTTTACCCATATGACCACCAAGAGCAGTGCAATGACCTAGCTTGAACACAGCTAGGCGGTACTTGGAAGGAACCACGAACTGTAGTCGTGTTTCACCCAGAGACGTCACGGTCTCTCGGTAGAGACGGTTCCTCTTCTTTACGAACCTCGTTCGATTCCCAAATGTCTCCTTGATGGTCCCAACTATCAAACTCTTGTGTACCGAAGTGAGCGTGCTGTCATCCTCTTGCTCTTGGACGACATCCTGACTATTGATGAGATCAGACGATGTGGCAATAGCCAATGGGGTGACTCGAGGTTTTGTTTGAGCCATACCCCGAGTGACTGCAGCAGCATTAACTTGGGTTAAAGCAGCAGCATCAGTTTAGGTTGCAGCATCCACTGCACAACTGTTTCTTGTTCCCTTGATATTTCCAATGATGAGATCGTATATAGGTTCCCTCAGGACTGTTGCAGTGACCCAACCTGAGAAGAAGGGGTGTCCAACTCAATCTTGGCCACTGGAACCGTTTGAATGTAACTATTGGCCAATTTAACACTTACTTGTGCTCTAGTGTATTGATGTGGCTTCACCAATTCTTTCATGACAATACAGCCTGTTGCCCCACTATCTCGCATGGCAGTCACTGGAACTCCTCCAACGTATCCAGGCTTAACAAGAAAGGTGGAGTGACCCCTCAAGGAGAGGGTGGAGGCGGCGGTTAGTCAGTAGGTTGCATGACGATCGGCCCTGCTGGAAGGTCAGGCCACTCCCCGCCCACAGTTTGAACATTGGCGGCTTCTTACTGCTGGTCTCTTCGTGGATTATTATTGCTGGCACCTTGGCTGGTTATTTCCCTGTTGCCTGGGTGGGTTCGGTGGCTGTTTCTGTAGAGGTTGTTGACTTTGTTGGGTACCTGCCGACTCCCTGGTCGACCACCGCCTCCGAGTTTGGTACCCGAAAGCGCTGAAATGAGCGTCTGCTTTGCTTGCCATTTCCTTCGACATCTTAACTCCATTGGCCCTGATTTGAGCCACAAGTTAGGAGGACACGACCTTTCAAACTGCGTGCGCACCATTAAGTCTATAACCCCTTCCATGGACTTGGGGGTTTCATCCTTACACATCCACTGAGCCACATAGTCCCTTAAACGTTCCCGGAACTGTGCAGCCGTTTCATTTTCTTCCAACATTGCCCTGTTGAACTGATGCCTGGCCTGCTCAGTAGTCAGCCCATATGCCCGCAACAGTGCAGACTTCATGTCAGGGAATTTATTTTCAGGATGCTCTAGTCGTCGAAGAATCCCTAAAGCTTTCCCATCAAATAGTCTCAGGAACTCAAATTCCTTAATGCTGTCATCAAGTTCATAGGCTTCTGCGAGATGCTCAAACCGGGAAATGTACATTTTCATGGATTCGCCGTCCTTAAAGGTGAGCATCTGGGGAAATATCCTATAAGTGACGTTTTGAGTGGGAGCTCCTGACGGAGAAGAAATTTGGTTCCTTTCCGCTAAGGCCAGTTGGAACTCCTGTTCCCTTTGTCTCTCTTCTCGTTCCAGCTTCTTTTCTTCCTTCTGAAAGTCTAGCTGGGCTAAGAGTTGTTCATGCTCGCGTTGCTTGTCTTCTCTCTCCTCAGCCTTCTCCATGTATGCAACTGCCTCAGCCCTCCAGCCCGAGGGCATGTGCTTCTCGCTGCTACACGAGCCATATGGTGTAGGTGTGGGCGATACACCAGTAATCATTCACGGTCTGCGTCCCTGTTCGGGCGCCAATTACATGTTTTAATGCAGGAAAGTGGCTTCTTAACGTAGAACTCGGGTCTTCACACTGGTTACTCACCCAAGAGATTATGGTGTATCACTACGTAGAATTTTGCTCTGCTTCAAGCATTCAATGCGTTATGTACTTGATAAATGATGGTTTAATGAATTCCACTAACTTCCAACATCCATCTAAGTTATTGGTTATACTTTGTCATAACCAATCAGTCATTACCCTTGGTAATAATAATAATAGAGGGATCACAGATACGGGCAGATGATTGCACTTACGTTTATTTGGCACAATTCCATACACTGGACTTATAATTTGCATGGATAGGTCAGTCACTCACACTCACGCCACAGTACCGTAAGTTATAAGGGAGAGTTTGTCAACCTGGTAAATTAATCGTTTAGATCTATTAGGCCGGCCTGGAGTGCTCTTGTAGCAAACAGGCCCTCACCATTGATCACTTCCTTTACAGGACGTGATAACTTGTCGCTGGACTTAACAAAAAAAATCTCGGGGATTTGCACACACAGACCCGTAGCACTGGTAGGACTGTATGGCCCCTGATCTTAAGTCCGCGGAGCAGGAGGTCTTCTCTAACCCAAGGTCTAAAGCCCACTGGCTAAATTTGCTTTTTTTTGAGGAGTGAAGCTATGAACAGTACACCACTGTCTCACTGGCCTGCCCCCCCCCCCTACATGTCCCAGTTATGGCTGGCCGGGTGCCTTATCTCTACCGTAAACAAACATTTGGGATGGGTTGTGCGGGAGGCCCAACGCAACCCATGACACTAACCTAATTTAATTATCACAGAAATGTTAGGAGTAATATTTAAGAACGGGTGCCCGGGTTAAGGAGCCAAGTTAGGAAACTTTCCAATAGAAGAAAACTTCTTCAGTTTAATTAAGAACATCCCAAAAATGGCGGAGGAAATAAATTTTTACCAAATAAAAAAAGATGATCAAGAACCTAACCTCAGTCAATCAAGAGTACCGTCCCCATATATATGAGTGTTGGCGACGAGTCCTCCACTCTAAACTTTCTCTGACTGTTTTTAACAATCCCCCAAGGTTTTAATTTCATCATCCACCCCAGTCGTTGCCTTCCCCTGGCCCTTTTACCCTCAACTTTGTCCATTAATATTTCTGTTATTATCCCCTCGTCCTTAATTATATAACCAAAGTATCTCATTTTTTTATGTACAGTTGGGGACATTTCCGACTAGTACACTCAGCGTTGTCAATCCATTCTTTCCGTGAGGTGTGAACCCCCGCGAGTATCTGAACGTGAATCTGAAGCCTCTAAGTTACTCGGTGAGACATGAGGTGCACACAGTAGCCTGGGACCACAATGATAAAATTTGTCTCCATACATGTGCCCGGCAACGTTGACATAGATAATTAGTGTAGTATGGACGCTTTTCATTCACCTAACGTGGAGTAAATAATACCTGTCCTGCAGTGACAATGTAATGCTGAAAAAGGAAAAAATCTACCACTTTATTTATCCTCAAGCAAAGTCTAAGGTGTTATAGTGCCAGGCTTTATGGAGTGTGGTGTGGTGATGGCGTGGTGCCTAGGATTGTGAGACAAAGTCAATAGTCTTGCCTGCCGCATTTCTGTCCAATCACCTAATTTTCTACTTGTTTACCAAATCTCACTTACGTAACGGGAAATGCATCACCTCTGATCATTACACACATATTTTCACTATTAATATTGTATAGTATATTTTTGTAGCGTACACAAAAAAACACTCATAAATACAATTTCTCTTCATGCCTAGGCACATCTCGTCATGGCTCAGGTTTATCCCAAAGTTGACATGAAGAGCATGACTAATGTCCACATACTATAGCAGACAGGCTGTAATAATGTTATGTTATTTATCTCAATGACACTACAA
>NW_024744186.1:0-22976 GCF_018991925.1 Homarus americanus | reverse complement strand
ACCTCATCGGAGGTACCTGGGAGTATCGGAGGTGCACCTGGGAGTGTCGGAGGTGTACCTGGGAGCATCAGGAGGTGTATCTGGGAGGTCAGGGGGTGTACCTGGAAGGTTGGGGGGTAACTGGGGAGTGCTAGGGTGGCTGAGTGTCTGGGGGCAGCCTGGGAGTGCCAGAGGTGTACCCAGGAGTGTCAGAGGTGTACCTGGGAGTGTCAGGGGGTGCAAGAGTGGGAGTGCCTGAGGTGGCCTGGGAGGTTGCAGGAGGTAAGGCCTGGGACTATCGGGAGGTGTACCTGGGAGAGCACGGGAGGTGGGCCTGGGAGTGCCAGGAGGTAACTGGGAGTATCAGAGGTGTATTCTGGGAGTGTCGGGTACCTGGAAGTGTCAGGGTGTATCTGGGAGTGTCAGGGGTGTAACTGGGAGGTTCAAAGTGCAACCTGAGTGGTCAGTGGTGTAACTGAGAGCGTCAGGTGGTGGCACTTGGGAGGCTCGCAAAATTAGGGAAGGCCTGGGGTGGGAATACCCGGGAGGTCAGGGAGGTGCCTGGCATCAGGGGTGCGCCTGGGACTGTCAGAGGTGTACCTGGGAGGCTGGTACCTGGGAGCAGCCTGGGGCACCCGGGAGTGTCGGAGGTGTAACTGGGAGTGTCAGAGGTATACCTGGGAGTATCAGGAGGCACACCAAGCGGTTGTAACGGGAGGTTGGGTGGTACCTGGGAGCAGTTGTAGAGGCCTGGGAGGCCGAGGTACCTGGGAGTAAGCCGAGGTGTTCCTGAGCAAGTCAGAGGTGTACTCAGAGCAAGCCAGAGGTGCACCGGAGTGTCAGACGTGTACCTGGGAACGTCTGGGGGGTGCACCTGGGAGTGCCCTGGAGGCACCTGGGAGGCCAGAGCACCTGAGAGTGTCAGAGGTGTTCCCTGAGAGTGTGTGGGGTGTACCTGGGAATGTCAGAGGTGTACCTGGGAGCAGCCTGGGGTTGCACCGGAGTGTCAGAGGTGTACCTGGGGAGTGTCGGGAGGTGTACCTGGGAGTCAGGTGGCCTGGGAGTGTCAGAGGTGTATCAGGAGTGTTGTGAGTACCTGGGAGTGTCAAAGGTGCCTGGGAGTACGGAGGGTATTTGGGAATATCGAGGTGTACCTGTGAGGCCAGAGGTGTACCTGGGAGTGTCTGGGGTGTACCTGGGAGTGTCTGTACTGGGAGTGAATGGAGGTGGTACCAGAGTGTCGGAGGTGTACCTGAAGGTCAGAGGAGCACTCCAGAGGTCAAAGGCACCTGGGAGCATCGGAGGCACTGAATATCGGAGGCACCTGGGAGCAGGAGGTGTACCTGGGAGCAGCTTGACATGTACCCAGAGCACAGAGGTGCACCTGGGAGCCAGAGGTGTACCTGGGTGTCAGAGGCACCTGGGTGTCAGAGGTACCTGGGAGTGTCAGGAGGTGTACCTGGGAGCAAACCGGAGGTACCTGGGAGCAAGATACCTGGGAGTAGTCTGAGGTGTACCAGAATGTCAGTGAGTGGCTCTGGGGGTAGAGGAGTACCTGGGAGCATCAGAGGTGTTCCTGGGAGTGTCAGAGGTGTACCTGGGAGGTGTAGAAGTTCACTGGGAGGAGGAAGTGCACCTGGGAGGTGAGTACACCTGGGAGCGTTTGAGGTGTGTCTGGGAGTGTCAGAGGTGCACCAGAGCAAGCTCAGAGGTGCACCTGGGAGTGTCAGAGGTGTACCTGGGAGCTGTCTGAGGTGTACCTGGGGAGTGTCGGAGGCACCTGGGAGGTCGGAGGTGTACCAAGTGTCAGAGTGTGATGGGAGTGTGACAGATGTGTACCTGGGGAGTATCAGAGGTATCTGGGAGCAAGGGGTGGTGGAAGTGTATGTGTGATTGGAGTGTGTTAGGTGTAACTGGGAGTGTCTGGGGTGTACCTGGGAGGCCAGAGGTAGGCCTGGGAGTGTCAGGGTGTACCTGGGAGTGTCTGAGGTACCTGGGAGAGTCAGAGGTGTACCTGGGAGTGTCAGGGGTGTACCAGGAGTGTCAGGTGAGTACCTGGGAGTGTCGGAGGTGTCCCTGGAGCACGTGGACGTGTACCTGGGACCACGGAGGTGTACCTGGGAGCACGGGAGGCCTGGGAGCATCAGAGGTGGCCTGGGGAGTGTCAGGGGTGCACATGTGAGTGCTTGGGGTGTAACTGGGAGGCCGGAGGTGCACTGGAGCCAGAGGCATACCTGGGAGTATCAGAGGCACCTGGGAGTGCTGGTGCACTGGGGAGGCTGGGAGGTGTACCTGGGAGTGTCAAGGCAATGGGAGTAAATGGGAGGTAAGCCTGAGTGTGTCAGAGGTGTAACACTTGGAGAAGGAGGTGTACCTGGGAGTGTCAGATGTGTACTTGGGAGGTTTGGGGTAATGGGAGTGCTCTGAGTAAAGCTCCTGGAGGTTCAGAAGAGGCCTGAGCACAGAGAAAGCCTGGGAGAGTGTCTGGGGTGAACCTGGGAAATGCCAGAGGCATTTTGGGTGAGTGTCAGAGGCACTCAGAGACAGAGGTGGTACCTGGGGAGGCCAGAGGCTTACCTGGGAGGTTGCTGCAGTACCAGATGCCTGAGGCGCACTCTGGAGTGTTCATGTGTAACCCGGGGAGCACAGGGGTGTACCGGGAGCAATGGAGGTGTGTACCTGGGAGGCCAGAGGTGTACCTGGTAGCAAGGTTGGGGCAACCTGGGAGTGCAGAGGTGTGCCTGGGAGGCTGGGGAGGCACTGGGACACAGAGGAGCAACACCTGGGAGCGTCAAAGGAGAACCCAGTGTCAGAGGCACCAAACAGAGGTACTCAGTGTCAGTGGTGCACCTGGGAGTGTCAGGAGGCTTGGGAGGTCAGAGGTGTACCTGGGAGGTCAGAGGTTACCAGGGAGTGCCGCGAGGCACTGGAAGGTCAGGGGTGCACCTGGGAGGTCAGAGGCACATGGGAGTGTCTGAGTACCAGAGAGTGTATGAGGTACTTTAAAGTCAGAGCTGCACATGGGAGCAAGCTGGAGGTGTACCAGGGAGCAAGCCAGAGAATACCTGGGAGTGTCAGGTGTTCCAGGAGGCAGTGTGAGTACCTGGGAGCCAGAGTGTCAGGTAGCTGGGAGTGTCTGAGGTACTGGGAGGTGGGTGACAAATGGGAGGTTAAACATGAGGTTGGGGTGAGACGGAAAGTGCAGGTGATCTAGGAGTGTAAGAGGTGTAATTGGGAGGAAAAGATGTGTCCTGGGAGTGCTGGGGTGGGAGTGTTGGGGTGTATCTGGTGTGTAGAGGAACCTGGGAGTTTGAGGCACCTGGAGTGTAAGAGGTGAAATTGGGAGGCTCGGAGGTGCACCTGGAGGTCGGAGGAAATTGGAGCTGTCAGGTGGTACTGGGAGTGTCTGGGGTGGTAGCTGGGAGTGTCAGAGGAGTAGCTGGGAGCAAGTAGATGTGTTCCTGGGAGTGTCTGGGGTGTGGCCTGGGAGTGTCAGAGGTGTACTGGGGAGTGTCAGGGGTGTAACTGGGAGTGTCAGGGTGTACCAGGGAGTGTCAGGTGGCCTGGGATTGTCAGAGGTATTTGGAGTGTTGGGAGGTACCTGGGAATGTCTGAGGTGTACCTGGGAGTGGCGAGGTGTGCCTGGGAGTGTTTGGGTGTACCTGGGAGTGTTCAAAATTGGGAGTGTCAGAGGAGAAGGCTGGGTGTCAGGAGGTGTGGCATGGGAGTGTGGGGTGTACCTGGGAGGTTCTCAGTGAACTCATGGGAGTGTCAGAGAGGCATCTGGGAGTTCAGGGTGCACTGGGGAGTCAGGGGCATGGGAGGTTGGAGGTGTCCTGGGAGGTTTGGAGTGCTGGGATCATCGGAGGTGGCACCTGGAGCATGGAGGTACCTGGGAGCAAGCTCAGGGGTGTACCTGGGAGTGTTTGAGGTGTACCCGGGAGTTTCAGAGGTGCCTGGGAGAATGGAGGTGTATCTTGGAAAGAGGAAGAGGTATCTGTAGTGTCAGGGGTACCTGGGAGTGTTGGGAGGTGTGGCATGGGAGTGTGAGAGAATGGGAGTGACTGAGGTGCCTGGGAGTATTGGGAGGTACCTGAGTATCGGAGGTAGCCAGAGTGGGAGGTACCTGGGAGTTCAGGTTGTACTGGGGGGGTCGGAGGTGTAACTGGAGTGTCTGTGGAGGTACTGGAGTGTCAGAGGTGGCACCTGGGGGCTCGGAGGTGTGCCTGGGAGTATCATGAGGTGTACCTGGGATTGTCGGAGGTACCTGGGAGCAGGGATTGTACCTGGGAGTGTCAGGGGTATTGGGGGTGTCTGAGGTACCTTGGGTGTCAGAGAGGTGTGCCTGGGGTGTCAGGAGGTGTACTTGGGAGTGTCTGGTGTACCTGGGAGTCAGAGGTACTGGGAGTGTCAGGGTGTGGCCTGGGAGTCAGAAAAATGGGAGTGTCTGGGGTACCTGGGAGCAAGCTGGGTGTAAATGGGAGCAAGGGAGGTGTACCTGGGAGGTGGATACGGGCCTGAAGTGTCAGAGGTGTATCTGGAGCAACAGAGGTGTAACTGGGAGCATCAGAGGTGCATCTTGGTGTGTAGGGGTGAACCAAAGGTCAGGGGTGTAACTGGGAGGTTAGGGTGTAACTGGGAGTGTCTGGGGTGTACCTGGGAGCACAGAGGTACCTGAGCAAGAGGGGTGTAAAATTGGAGGTCAGGGGGCACTTGGGAGTGTCGGAGGTACCTGGGAGTGTCGGGTGTACCTGGGAGTGCTGAGGTGTACCTGGGAGTGTGTGAGGTGTACCTGGGAGGTCAGAGGTGTACCTGTGAGGTTGTGGAGGTGTTCTTGGGAGTGTTGGGAGGTTGGGTGCTCGGGTGTTCTGGGAGGTCAGGGGTACGTATGAGTGTCAGGTGTAACTGGGAGTGTCGGAGGTGTACTGAGTGTTGGGGAGGTGTCCTGGGAGTGTCTGGGTGTACCTGGGAGCTGTCAGTGGTGTACCTGGGAGTGTTCTGGAGGAATCTGGGAGTGTCAGAGGTACTGGGAGTGTCGGGAGGGTGTTCTGGAGGCCAGTGCACCTGGGAGTGTCAGATGTGTTCCTGGGAGTGTCTGGGGTGTACTGGGAGTGTCTGAGGTGTACCTGGGAGTGTAAGAGGTGAGCAGGAGTGTAAGTGGGAGGTGTTACCTGTGAGTGTTGGGGTGTACCTGGGAGTGTCAGAGGTGTACTTGGATGCCAGAGGTACCTGGGAGTGTGGGGTTGTAGTTTGTCGGAGGTAACTTGGAGCAATGTGTGGTCCTGGAGGTTGTATGGGAGTATCGGAGGTAATGTGGGAGTGCAGGTGCACGGGAGTGCTGGTAGGTCCTGGGAGGTTGGTGAGGTGTACCTGGGAACTGTGAGTACCTGGGAGTGTCAGAGGTGTACCTGGGAGTATTAGAGGTGCAGTGCTGGGAGGTGTACCTGGGGTGTGAGAATGGTAGTGCTTGGAGGTGAACTCTGGGGAGGCCGTGGTGGTACTGGAGATTCAGATGTGACCTGGGAGGCCAGAGGGCCTGGGAGCAGCTGGTGGTACCTGGGAGGCTGAGGTGTACCTGGGAGTGTCTGGAGGTGTAACCTGGGAGTGTTAGGGGTGTAATTTGGGAGGCCGGAGGTGTAATGGGAGTGTGGGAGGTGTACTCTGGCAGGTTGGGTGGTGTACCTGGGAGTGGCAGGGGTGTAATTGGGAGGTCAGAGGTGTCCTGATGTCAGTGAGTACCTGGGAGCTGTCAGGGGAGAACCTGGGGAGGTCAGAGGTGTACCTGGTAGTGTCAGTGGTGTAACTGGGGAGTGTCAGAGGTGTGCTCTGGATTGTCAGAGGTGTAATGGGAGTATTGGGAGTGTTTACCAGGGATGTCAGTGAGTACCTGGGAGTGTCAGGGTGCCTGGGAGTGCTGAGGTGTATGGGAGTGTCTTGAGGTACTAGAGAGTGTATGAGGTGACTTTAGTGTCAGAGCTGTACATGGGGAGGCCGGAGGTACCAGGAGTGTCAGAGGAATACCTTGGGAGTTTAGGTGTGTACTAGGGAGGTGGAGTACCTGGGAGTGTTGGGGTGTACTGGAGTGTCAGGGGTGTACCTGGGAGGTCTGGAGGTGTCCTGGGGAGGTTGGGGTGTACCTGGAGTGTCAGGTGTGTATCTGGGATGTGCGGTGGGTGCTGAGTGTAGGAGGTGTCTGGGGGTGAGTGGACCTGGGGGGCGTCAGGGTTATTGGGAGTGCTGGAGTACCTGGGAGTGTGGGGAGGTGTACCTGGGAGTGTGGGATGTGTACCTGTGGAGTATGGGGGTGTACCTGGGAGTGCTTGAGGTGTACCTGGGGAGCAAGGGATTAACTGGGAGTGTCAGGAGGTGAAGGTGGGAGGCCTGTGGTACCTGGGAGTGTTGGAGTGTATCTGGGAGGTGTGGGGGGAGTGTAGGTGTGACTGGGAGCATGGGGTAACTGGGAGGCCAGGGTATGTGCCTGGGAGTATCTGAGGTGTTCGCTGGGAGTGGTCAGTGGTGGGAGTGTCAGAGGTGTATCTGGGAGTGTCTGGGTGTGGCCTGGGATGCCGGAGGCAGCCTGGGAGGTCGGGAGGTGTTCCTGGGAGTGTCTGAGGTACCGGAGTGTTAGGGGTGAACCTGGGAGTGTGGGGTGTACCTGGGAGTGTCTGAGGTGTACTGAGTATCGGAGGTGGTACCTGAGTGTCAGAGGTGTACCATGGGAGTGTCAGAGGTGCACCAGGAGTGTCTGTGGGGCCATGAGTAAAGGTGTATCTTGGGAGTATTGGAGGTGTACATGGGGTTGGGGTGTACCTGGAGTGTCAGAGGTGTGCCTGGGAGTGTCAGAGGTGTACTGGGAGTGTCAGGAGGTGGCCTGGGAGTGTCAGAGGTACCTGGGACTCGGGTGGTACCTGGAGCACGGAGGCACCTGGGAGTGTCAGAGGTGTACCTGGGAGTATCAGGAGGTGTACCTGGGAGTGTCAGATGTACCTGGAAGTGTCAGGGGTGCACTGGGAGTGTCAGGTGTACCTGGGAGTGTCAAGGGGTGCACCAGGGAGTGTCTGAGGGTACCAGGAGTGTCAGTGGAGTACCTGGGAGTGTCAGAGGTGTACCTGGGAGTACGGAGGTGTACTGGGAGGTCAGAGGTAACTGGGAGTGTCAGAGGTATCTGGGAGGTGTACCTGAAGTGTCAGGGGTGTACTGGGAGCACAAAGGTGGGGAGGCCTGGGGTACCGAGTTGGGTGGTGTCTGGGAGTGAGGTACCAGGGAGTGTCAGTGGAGTACCTGGGAGGTCGGAGGTGTACCTGGGAGCGGATGTGTACCTGGGACTGTCTGGAGGTGTACCTGGGAGTATCGGAGGTGTACCTGGGAGTGTCCAGAGGTGTACCTGGGAGTGTCAGAGGTGTACCTGGATATCAGAGGTGTATCTGGGAATGTCAGGGTGTACGTGGAGTGTCAGGGTGTACCTGGGAGTGTCAGAGGTGTACCTGGGAGTGTCAGAGGTGTACCTGGAGAGTCGGAGGTGTTCCTGAGAGTGTCAGAGGTGTGCCTGGGTGTCAGAGGTGGGCCCTGAGTGTCAGATGTGTACCTGGGAGTGTCAGAGGAGTACCTGAGGTGTCAGAGGTGTTCCTGGAGAGTGCCCTGGGTGTGCCTGGAATGTCAGAGGTGCCTGGGAGTGTCTGGGGTTGTACTGGAGTGTCAGAGGGTGTGCTGGGAGTGTCAGGGGTACCTGGGAGTGCCGAGGTGTATCAGGAGTGTCAGTGAGTGCCTGGGAGTGTCAAAGGCTCCTGGGAGTACGGGATGTGCCTGGAATATCGCAGGTGTACCTGTGAGCCAGAGGTGCACCTGGAGGCCGGAGGTGTGCACCAGGAATGCTGGGAGCACCTGGGAGTGTCAGAGGTGTACCTGGGAGTATCAGAGGTGTACCTGAGTCAGGGGTGTACCTGGGAGTGTGGAGAAGTGTACCTGGGTGGCCGGAGAACCTGGGAGGTCGGAGGTGTACCTATGAGAGTCAGGGAGGTAGAGGCAGAGGTGTACCTGGGAGGACCAGGTACTGGGAGTGTCTGAGGTGTGCCTGGGAGTTTAAGGAGGTGTACCTGGGAGTGTCTGGGGTGTACCTGGGAGTCAGGGGTGTACCTGGGAGTGTCGGAGGTGTGCCTGGGGTGTCAGTGGTGTACTCAGTGTCATGGTGTGCCTGGGAGTGTCAGAGGTGTACTGGATGTCTGGGGTGTACCTCGGGAGTCATGAGGTGTACCTGGAGTGTCAGGGTGTAACGGGACTGTCAGGGGTGTATCAGAGGTGTCAAGGAGAATCTGGGAGTGTCAGAGGTGTGCCTGGTAGTGTCAGGTGGTGTGCCTGGGAGTGTCAGAGGTGTGCCTGGGGAGTGTCAGAGGTGTGCCTGGGAGTCAGGAGGTTTACCAGGGAGGCCAGTGGGTACCTGGGAGTGTCAGGAGGTGTACCTGGGAGTGTCGTGAGGTGTACCTGGGGAGTGTCTGAGGTGTGCCTGAGAGTGTATGAGGTGTGCCTGGGAGTGTCAGAGGTGTACATGGGAGTGTCGGAGGTGTGCTAGGGAGTGTCAGAGTGTATCTGAGTGTCAGAGGTGTACCTGGGAGGTTGGGGTGTGCCAGGGAGTGTCAGTGGAGTACCTGGGAGGCAAGGGTGTACCTGGGAGGTCAGGGGTGTACCTGGGAGGTGAGGTGTACCTGGGAGCGTCAGAGGTGTACCTGGGAGAGTCAGGGGTGTGCCTGGGAGTCAGTGGTGTGCCTGGGAGTGTCGGAGGTGTTCCTAAGAGTGTCAGAGGTGTGCCTGGGGTGTCTGAGGGTGTGCCTGGGAGTGTCAGAGGTGTACTTGGGGTGTCAGTGGCACTTGGGTGTCTGGGGTGTGCACAGGGGTGTCTGGGGTGTGCCTGGGTGTCAGAATGCCTGGGGTCAGAGGTGTGCATGGGAGTGTTGGGGGGTGTACCTGGGGTGTCAGAGGTGTGCCTGGTGTCTGGGGTGTGCCTGGGTGTCTGAGGTGTGCCTGGGAGTGTCAGGGGAGTGCAGGGAGTGTCAGGGTGTACCTGGGGTGTCAGAGATGTGCCTGGGGAGTGTCTGGGGGTGTGCCTGTGTCTGAGGTGTGCCTGGGGTGTCAGGGGGGGTGACAAGGTGTCAGAGGTGTGCCTGGGGTTTCAAGTGTGACTGAGAGTGTCAGAGGTGTGTCTGGGGTATCAGAGGTGTGCCTGAGGGTGTCAGAGGTGTACCAGAGTGTCAGAGGTGTACCTGAGTGTCAGGGGTGTGCCTGGGAGTGTCTAAGGTGTGCCTGGGAGTGTCAGGTGTGCCTGGGAGTGTCTGGGGTGTGCCTGGGAGTGTCAGGGTGTACCTGGGAGTGTCGGAGGTGTGCCTGGGGTGTCATAGGTGCCTGGGGGTGTTAGAGGTGTGCCTGGGAGTGTCAGAGGTGTGCCTAGTGTCAGAGGTGTGCCTGGGGTGTCAGGGTGCACAAGTGTAGGGTGTGCTTAGAGTGTCAGGTGTGCCTGGGGTGTCAGGGGTTGGTAGCAGGTGCGAGGTGTGCTGTGAGGGTGTCAAGGTGTGCCTGGAGTGTCAGGGTGTGCCTGGGGTGTCAGGTGTACCTGGGAGTGTCAGGTGTGCCTGGGGTGTCAGTGGTGTACCTGGGAGTGTCCGGAGGTGTGCCTGGGGTGTCAGAGGTGTGCCTGGGGAGTGTCAGGGTGTGCCAGGGGTGTCAGGGTGGTGACTGGGAGTGTCAGAGGTGTGCTGGGTGTGAGAGGTGCAGTGTCAGGGGTGCAGTGTGAGATGTGCCTGGGGTGTCGGAGGTGTGCAAGGGTGTCTGAGGTGTGCCAGGTGTCAGGAGGAATCAGGTGTCAGAGGTGTGCATGGGGTCTGAGTGCCTGAGGTGTCAGGGTGTGCCTGGGGTGTGTGGGGTGTGGCAGGTGTCAGGGGGTGTGCTTGGGGAGTGTCAGGTGTGCCTGGGGAGTATCAGGAATGTGCCTGGGGTGTCTGGTCCTGAGAGTGTCAGAGGGTACCTGGGAATGTCAGAGGTGTATCTCAGGTGTCTTGGGTGTGCCTGGGGTGTCAGAGTTGTGCCTGGGGAGTGTCAGAGGTGTACCGGACTGTCAGAGGGTATCTGTGAGTGTCAAGGAGAATCTGGGAGTGTCAGAGGTGTGCCTGGTGGTGTCAGTGGTGTACTTGGGTGTCAGAGGTGTGCACTAGGGTGTCAGGGTGTGCCTGGGGGTGTCAGAGGTTTGCCAGAGGTGTCAGTGGAGTGCCTGCTGGGGTGTCTGGGGTGTGCCAGAGTGTATGGGGTGTGCAGCACTAGTGTCAGGCTGTATGTGGGGAGTGTCGGAGGTGTGCCAGGGTGTCAGAGGAATATCTGGGAGTGTCAGAGGGTGTGCCTGGGGTGTCAGGGGTGTGCCAGGAGTGTCAGTGGTGCCTGGGTGTCAGGGGTGTGCCAGTGTCAGGAGTGTGTGCCTGGGGTGTCAGGTGTGCCGGGTGTGAGGTGTGCCTGGGGTGTCTGGGGTGTGCCTGGAGGTGTCAGGGGTGTGCCTGGGGTGTGGGGTGTGCCAGAGTGTCAGTGGGTGCCAGGGTGTCAGGGTGTTCCTAAGGTGTCAGAGGTGTGCCTGGGGTGTCAGGGTGTGCCTGGGGTGTCAGAGGTGTGCTTGGGGCGTCAGTTGTGTGCCTGGGGTGTCTGGGGTGTGCCTGGGGAGTATCTGGGGTGTGCCTGGGTGTCAGAGGAATGCCTGGGGTGTGAAGTGTGCATGGGGTGTTGAAGGTGTGCCTTGTCAGAGATGTGCCTGAGGTGTCTGGGGTGTGCCGGTGTCTGAGGTGTGCCTGGGGTGTCAGGGAGGACAGAGTGTCAGGAGGTGTGCCTGGTCAGAGATGTGCACAAGTGTCTGGGGTGTGCCTGGAGGTGTCTGGGGTGTGCCTGGGGTGTCAGGGAACCAGGGAGTGTGGAGGTGTGCCTGGGGTTTCAGGGGTGTGACTGGGGTGTCGGAGGTGTATCTTGGGTATCAGAGGTGTGCCTGGGGAGTGTCAGAGGTGTGCCAGGGAGTGTCAGAGGTGAACCAGGGGTGTCAGGGTGAACCAGGGAGTGTCTCAGGTGTGCCTGGGGTGTTGGTGTGCAAGTGTCAGGTGTGCAAGTATCAGAGGTGTGCCTGAGGTGTCAGAGGTGTGCCAGGGTGGTGTGCCTGGGACGTCAAGGTGTGCCAGAGTATCGGAGGTGTTCCTGGGAGATAGGTGTGCCTGGGGTGCCAGAGGTGTGCCTGGGGAGTGTTTGAGATGTGCTTGGGAGTGTCAGAGGTGTGCCTGGGTGTCAGAGGTGTGCCTGGGGTGTCATGGGTGCCTGGGGTGTCAGAGGTGTGCCTGGGGAGTGTCGGAGGTGTGCCTGGGGTGTCAGAGGTGTGCCTGGGAGTGCGAGAGGTGTGCCTGGGATTGTCGGAGGTGTGCCTGGGAGTCAAGGTGTGCCCAGGGTGTGTCAGGTGTGCCTGGGGTGTCAGCAGTGTGCCAGGGTGTCTGAGGTGGTGGCAAGGTGTCAGTGGTGTGCCTGGGGTGTCCAGGGTGTGCCTGGGGTGTAGAGGTGTGCCTGGGGTGTCAGGGTGTGCCAGGGAATGTGGGGTGGAGTGACTGGAGTGTCAGGGGTGTGCCTGGGGTATGAGAGGTGTGCCTGGGGTGTCAGAGGTGCACCTGGGGAGTGTGAGAGTGTGCCTGGGGTGTCGGAGGTGAACCTGGGGTGTCTGAGGTGTGCCTGGGGAGTGTCAGAGGTGTGCCTGGGTGTCAGGTGTGCCTGGGGTGTCAGAGGTGTGCAAGTGCAGTGTGCCTGGAGTGTCGGAGGTGTGCCTGGGGAGTCAAGGGTGTGCCAGGGAGTGTCTCAGGTGTGCCTGGGAGTGTGCCTGGGAGTGTCAGGGTGTGCCAGGGGTGTCAGTGGTGCAAGTGTCAGGGGTGTGCCTGGGGGTGTCAGGGTGTGCCTGGGGTGTCAGGGTGTGCCTGGGGTGTGAGGTGTGTGCTGGGGTGTCTGAGGTGTGCCTGGGGGTGTCAGAGGTGTGCCTAGTGTCAGGGGTGTGCCAGGGTGTCAGTGGGTGCAAGTGTCAGGTGTTCCTAAGGTGTCAGAGGTGTGCCTGGGGTGTCAGAGGTGTGCCTGGGGTGTCAGAGGTGTGCTTAGGTGTCAGTTGTGTGCCAGGTGTCTGGGGTGTGCCTGAGGTATCTGAGGTGTGCCTGGGGTGTCAGAGAATGGGGGTGTCAGAGGTGTGCATGGGTGTCAGAGGTGTGCCTGGGGTGTCAGAGATGTGCCTGGGGAGTGTCTGGGGTGTGCCTGGGGTGTCTGGGGTGTGCCTGGGGTGTCAGGGGAGAACCAGGTGTCAGAGGTGTGCCGGGTGCAGAGATGTGCCTGGGGTGTCTGGGGTGTGCCTGGGGTGTCTGGGGTGTGCCTGGAGTGTCAGGGAGCCAGAGTGTGAGGTGTGCCTGGGGATCAGGTGTGGCTAGGTGTCGGAGTGTATCTTGGAGTATCAGAGGTGTACCTGGGGTGTCAGAGGTGTGCCAGAGTGTCAGAGGTGAGACCAGGGAGTGTCAGGGTGAACCAGGAGTGTCTCAGGTGTGCCTGGGATGTGGAGGTGTGCCTGGGAGTATCAGGTGTGCCTGGGGAGTATCAGAGGTGTGCCTGGGGAGTGTCAGAGGTGTGCCAGGTAGTGTCAGTGGAGTGCCTGGGGTGTCAAGGTGTGCCTGGGGTGTCAGGGTTCTGAATGTTGGAGGTGTGCCTGGAGTGCCAGAGGTGTGCCTGGGTGTTTGAGATGTGCTTGGGTGTCAGAGTGTGCCTGGAGTGTCAGGGGTGTGCCTGGGGTGTCATAGGTGTGCATGGGGTGTGGTGTGCCTGGGGTGTCGGAGGTGTGCCTGGGGAGTGTCAGAGGTGTGCCGGAGTGTGAGTGCCTGGGGTGTCGGAGGTGTGCCTGGGAGAGTCAAGGTGTGCCTGGGAGTGTCAGAGGTGTGCCTGGGAGTGTCAGCGGTGTGCCAGGGAGTGTCTGGGGTGGGGTGTTGGTGGTGTGCATCAGGTGTCGGAGGTGTGCCTGGGGCAGAGGTGTGCCTGGGGTGTCAGAGGTGGCAGGGGATGTAAGGTGGGTGCCGGGGTGTCAGAGGTGTGCCTGGGTGTGGGGAGGTGTGCCTGGGGTGTCAGAGGTGCCTGGGGTGTGGGAAGTGTGCCTGGGGTGTCGGAGGGTGAACCTGGGAATCTGGGGGTGTGCCTGGGAGTGTCAGAGGGAATGCCTTGGAGTGTCAGGGGTGTGCATGGGAATGCCTCACGGTGTGCCTGGGGTGTCAGAGGTGTGCCTGGGGTGTGTGGGGTGTGCAGGTGTCAGGGGTGTGGCAGTGTCAGGGTGGCAAGTTGTCAGGATGTGCAGGTTGTCTGAGGTGTCAAGGTGTCAGGTGCCTGGGATGTCAGGGTGTGTCTCAGGTGTCTGGGTGGCCTGGGGTGTCAGGTTGTGCAGGGTGTCAGGGTGTGCCTGGAGTGTCAGAGATGTGCCGGGTGTCTGAGGTGTGCCTGGGTGTCTGAGGTGTGCCTGGGGTGTCAGGGGAGAACCAGGGGGTGTAAGGGTGTGCCTGGGGTTTCAGAGGTGTGGCTGGGGAGTGTCGGAGGTGTATCTGGGAGTATCAGAGGTGGCACAGGTGTCAGAGGTGTGCCAGGGTGTCAGAGGTGAACCAGGGGTGTCAGGGGTTGAACCAGGGGTGTCTCAGGTGCCTGGGGTGTTGGAGGTGTGCCTGGGAGTTATCAGGTGTATCTGGGGAGTATCAGAGGTGTACCTGAGTGTCAGAGGGTGTGCCAGGGGTGTCAGTGGGTGCCTGGGAGTGTCAAGGTGTGCCTGGGGTATCGGAGGTGTGCCTGGCAATGTGGAGGTGTGCCTGGGGTGCCAGAGTGTGCCTGGGGGTGTGTTTGGAGATGTGCCTGGGGAGTGTCAGAGGTGTGCCGGGGTGTCAGGGTGTGCCTGGGGTGTCAGAGGTGTGCCTGGGGTGTCAGGAGGTGTGCCTGGGGTGTCAGGTGTGCAAGTGTCAGAGGTGTGCCTGGGGTGTCAGGGTGTGCCAGGGGAATGTCAGTGGAGTGCCTGGGAGTATCAGGAGGGTACCTGGGGTGTCAGAGGTGTGCCTGGGGTGTGAGGGTGTGCCTGGGGTGTCAGTGTGCCTGGGAGAGTCAAGGTGTGCCTGGGAGTGTCAGAGGTGTGCCTGGGAGTGTCAGCAGTGTGCCAGGGTGTCTGAGGTGTGCAGGGTCAGTGGTGTGCCTGGGAGGGGCAGGAGGTGTGCCTGGGGGTGTCGGAGGTGTGCCTGGGGTGTCAGGAGGTGTGCCTGGAGTGTCAGAGGTGTGCCTGGGGTGTCAGGTGTGCCTGGCAGTGTCAGGTGTGCCTGGGACTGTCAGAGGATGTCTGTGAGTGTCAAGGAGAATCTGGGAGTGTCAGAGGTGTGCCGTGGTGTGGTGGTGTCGGTGTCAGAGGTGTGCCTGGGAGTGTCAGAGGTGTGGGGAGTATCAGGGTTTGCCAGAGAGTGTCAGTGGGTACCTGAGTTGTCAGAGGTGTGCCTGGGAGTTGTCAGAGGTGTGCATGGGAGTGTCTGGGGTGTGCCAGAGTTGTGGGGTGTACCTTTTAGTGTCAGGGCTGTATGTGGGGTGTCAGGTGTGCCAGGGGTGTCAGAGGAATATCTGGGGAGTGTCAGAGGTGTGCCAGTTGTCAGGGGTGTGCCAGGGTGTGTAGTGAGTGCCTGGAGTGTCAGGGGTGTGCCTGGGGTGTCAGGTGTGCCTGGGGAGTGTGGGAGTGTGCCTGGGGTGTCTGGGGTGTGGGGTCAGAGGTGTGCCTGGGAGTGTCAGGGGTGTGCCAGGAGTGTCAGTGGGTGCCTGGGGGTGTCAGGTGTTCCTAGAGTGTCAGAGGTGTGCCTGGGAGTGTCAGGGTGTGCCTGGGGTGTCAGAGGTGTGCTTGGGGTGTCAGTTGTGTGCCTGAGTTGTCTGGGGTGTGCCTGGTGTCTGGGTGTGCAGGTGTCAGAGGGGTGTCAGAGGTGTGCATGGGGTGCCTGGGTGTGCCTGAGGTGTCAGGGTGTGCCTTGGGTGTGTGGGGTGTGCCTTGGGTGTCAGGGGTGTGCTTGGGGTGTCAGGGGTGTGCCTGAAAGTATCAGGAATGTGCCTGGGGAGTATCTGAGGTGTCCTAGAGTGTCAGAGTGCCTGGGAATGTCAGAGGTGTCTGGAGTGTGTGGGTGTGCACCAGGTGTCGAGGTCTTGCAGGGTGTCAGAGGTGTGCAAGTTGTCAGGATGGTAGCAAGTTGTCTTGGGTTGGTGGCTAGTTGTCTGAGGTGTGCCTGGGGTTATCAGGAGGTGTGCCTGGAGTGTCTGGGGTGTGCCAGGTGTGTGGGGTGTGCCTGGGGTGTCAGGTGTGCCTGGAGTGTCGGAGGTGTGTGGGTTGTCTGGGGTGTGCCTGGAGTGTCAGAGGTGTGCCTGGGAGTGTCGGAGGTGTGCCAGGGGTGTCAGAGGGTGCCTGGGGTGTCAGAGGTGTGCCTGGGGAGTGTCTGGGGTGTGGGGAGTGTGTGAGGTGTGCCTGGGGAGTGTCAGTGGTGGACCTGGGGTGTCAGAGGTGTGCCTGGGTGTCAGAGGTGTGCCAGGGAGTGTTGGGGGTGTGCCTGGGAGAGTCAGAGGTGAACCAGGTAGTGTTGGGGGTTCCTGGGAGTGTCAGAGGTGTGCCTGGGACTATCAGGTGTGCCACTGAGTGTCAGAGGTATACCTGGGACTATCAGGTGTGCCTGGAGTATCGGAGGTGTGCCTGGGAGTGTCAGAGGTGTACCTGGGAGTATCAGAGGTGTATCTGGGAGTGTCAGGGGTGTACCTGGAGGTGTCAGGGGTGTGACTGGGAGTGTCAGGGTGTAACAGGTGTCTGAGTGTGTCACAGAGTGTCAGGGGTGTAACAGGTGTCTGGGGTGTGCTAGAGTGTCAGAGGTGTGCCTGGGGTGTCAGTGTGCCTGGGAGTGTCAGGGGTGTGCATGGGGAGTGTCTGAGGTTGCCTGGGTGTCAGAGGTGTGCCTGGGGTGTCAGGGTGTGCCGGGTTGGTCAGGTGTGCCAGTTGTCAGAGGTGTGCCTGGGTGGTCAGAGGTGTGCCTGGGGTGTCAGAGGTGTGCCTGGGGTTGTCAGAGGTGTGCCTGGGGTCGGAGTGCCTGGGAGTGTCAGGGGTTGGTACCAGGGGTTGTGTGAGGTGTGCCTGGGTTGTCAGGAGTGTGCCTGAGGTGTCGGGTGTGCCTGGGGTGTCTGGGGTTGCCTGGGGTGTCAGGGGTTGTGCCTGGGATGTCGGAGGTGCCAGGGGTGTCAGGAGGGTGCCTGGGGTGTCAGGTGTGCCTGGGGTGTCTGGGGTGTGGGGAGTGTCGGGGTGAACCAGGGGTGTCAGGTGTGCCTGGGGTGTGGGTGTGCCTGGGATTATCGGTGTATCTGGGAGTATCAGAGGTGTACTGAGTGTCAGAGGTGTACCAGGGTGTCAGTGGGGTACCTGGGGTGTCAAGAGGTGTACCTGGGTGTCAGGTGTGCCTGTGTGGAGGTGTGCCTGGGGTGCAGGAGGTGTGCACAGAGTGTTTGAGATGTGCCGAGTGTCAGGAGTTGTGCCAGGTGTCAGAGTTGGCTGGGGTGTCAGAGGTGTGCCTGGGGTGTCAGAGGTGTGCCTGGGGGTGTCGGGAGTGTGCCTGGGGGTGTCAGAGGTGTGCCTGGGGTGTCAGAGGGTGTGCCAGGGGAATGTCAGTGGGTGCCTGGGGAGTATCAGAGGAGTGCCTGGGGGTGTCAGGGTGTGCCTGGGGTGTGAGAGTGTGCCTGGGGTGTGGAGGTGTGCCTGGGAGGTCAAGGTGTGCCTGGGGTGTCAGAGGGTGCCTGGGGTGTCAGCAGTGTGCAGGGTGTCTGGGGTGTGCAGGAGGTCAGTGGTGTGCCTGGGAGGGGCGGAGGTGTGCCTGGGGTGTCAGGAGGTGTGCCTGGGTGTCGGGAGTTGTGCCTGGAGTGTCAGAGGTGTGCCTGGGGTGTCAGGGTGTGCCTGGCAGTGTCAGAGGTGTGCCTGGGACTGTCAGAGGGTATCTGTGAGTGTCAAGGAGAATCTGGGAGTGTCAGAGGTGTGCCTGGTAGTGTCAGAGGTGGCCTGGGGAGTGTCAGAGGTGTACCTGGGAGTATCAGGGTTTGCCAGAGTGTGTCAGTGGAGTGCCTGGGAGTGTCAGAGGTGGCCTGGGGTGTCAGGAGGTGCATGGGGTGTCTGGTGTGCCAGAGTGTATGGGGTGTGCTAGTGTGTCAGGCTGTATGTGGGGATGTCGGAGGTGTGCCAGGGAGTGTCAGAGATATCTGGGAGTGTCAGAGGTGTGCCTGGTGTCAGGGGGTGTGCCAGGAGTGTCAGTGGGTGCCTGGGAGTGTCAGGGGTGTACCTGGGAGTGTCAGGTGTGTCCTGGGAGTGTGAGAAGTGTGCCTGGGTGTCTGTGGGGTGTGCCTGGGGGTGTCAGTGTGCCTGGGAGTGTCAGGGGTGTGCCAGGGGTGTCAGTGGAGTGCCCGGGGTGTCGGAGGTGTTCCTAAGGTGTCAGAGTTGCCTGCAGGGTGCAAGAGGTGTGCCGATTGTTGGGGTGTGGCAGGTGTCAGTTGTGTGCCTGGGAGTGTCTGGGGTGTGCCTGAGGTATCTGGGGTGTGCCTGGGGTGTCAGAGGAATGCCTGGGGAGTGTCAGGGTGTACATGGGGTGCCTGCGGTGTGCCTGAGGAGTGTCAGAGGGTGTGGCAGACTGTGGGGTGTGCATCAGGTGTCAGGGGTGTGCTTGGGAGTGTCAGGGGTGTGCCTGAAAGTATCAGGAATGTGCCTGGGGGTATCTGAGGGTGTCCTGGGGTGTCAGAGGAGTACCTGGGGAATGTCAGAGGTGTATCTGGGGTGTATTGGTGTGCCTGGGAGTGTCAGGTTGTACCTGGGGTGTCAGAGGTGTGCCTGGGAGTGTCAGAGATGGCCTGGAGTGTCTGGGGAACAGGGTGTGCCGGAGTGTCAGAGGTGCCTGGGAATTCCAGGGCACCAGGGTGTGTAAGTGTGCCTGGGGGTGTCAGGTGTGCCTGGGGTGTCGGAGGTGTGCCTGGGATTGTCTGGGGTGTGCCTGGGGTGTCAGAGGTGTGCGCAGGGTGTCAGGTGTGCCAGGGAGTGTCAGAGGGCTGGAGGTGTCAGGTGTGCCTGGGGTGTCTGGGGTGTGCCAGGGGTGGGGTGTGCCTGGGGTGTCAGTGGTGGACCTGGGGTGTCAGAGGGTTGTGCCTGGGTGTCAGGAGTGACCAGGGGTGTGTTGGGGTGTGCCTGGAGTCAGAGGGAGTCTGGGTAGTGTTGAGGGAGTTCCTGGGTGTCAGGTGTGCCTGGGACTATCGGAGGTGTGCCTGGGGAGTGTCAGAGGTATGCCCGGGACTATCAGGTGTACCTGGGAGTATCGGAGGTGTACCTGGAGTGTCAGGGTCGTACCTGGGTATCAGAGTGTGTCTGGAGTGTGGGGTGTACCTGGAGGTGTCAGGGGTGTAACTGGGAGTGTCAGGGGTGTAACTTAGTGTCTGAGGTGTAACTGGGGTGTCAGGGGTGTGTAGGTGTCTGGGGTGTACCTGGGGTGTCAGAGGTGTGACCTGGGGAGTGTCAGGAGTGTACTGGGAGTGTCAGGGTGTGCATGGGGTGTCAGGGGTGTGCCTGGGGGTGTGGGGTGCACAGTGTCAGAGGTGTGCCTGGGGAGTGTCAGAGATTGGTGCACCGGTGTCAGAGGTGTGCCTGGGTGTCAGAGGTGTGCCTGGGAGTGTCAGGAGGTGTGCCTGGGGAGTGTCAGAGTGGTGGGTGTCAGTGCCTGGGGTGTCTGGGGTGTGCCAGGGGTGTGAGGTGTGCCTGGGGTGTCGGAGGTGTGCCTGGGGAGTGTCGGAGGTGTGCCTGGGGTGTCTGGGGTGTGCCTGGGGTGTCAGAGGTGTGCCTGGGGTGTCGGAGGTGTGCCAGGGGGTGTCAGAGGGAGTACCTGGGGTGTCAGAGGTGTGCAGGGTGTCTGGGGTGTACCAGGGGTGTGTGGGGGTGTGCCTGGTGTCAGTGTGGTGGACCTGGGGTGTGAGGTGTGCCTGGGGTGTGCTGAGGTGTGCCAGAGTGTATGAGGTGTGCCGGGGTGTCAGAGTGTGCTGGGGTTGTCGGTGTGCAGGGGTGTCAGAGGTGTACCTGGGAGTGTCAGAGGTGTACCTGGGAGTGTCAGAGGTGTACTTGGGAGTGTCAGTTGTGTACCTGGGAGTGTCTGGGGTGTACCTGAGAGTATCTGAGGTGTACCTGGGAGTGTCAGAGGAATACCTGGGAGTGTCAGAGGTGTACATGGGAGTGCCTGCGGTGTACCTGAGAGTGTCAGAGGTGTACCTAGGAATGTGTGGGGTGTACCTTGGAGTGTCAGAGGTGTACTTGGAAGTGTCAGGGGTGTACCTGGGAGTATCAGGAATGTACCTGGGAGTGTCTGAGGTGTCCCTGGGAGTGTCAGAGGAGTACCTGGGAATGTCAGAAGTGTATCTGGGAGTGTATTGGGTGTACCTGGGGAGTGTCAGAGTTGTACCTGGGAGTGTCAGAGGTGTGCCTGGGGTGTCTGAGGTGTGTGCCTGGGGTATCAGGAGGTGTGCCTGGGAGTGGCCAGAGGGAGTGCCTGGGAGTGTCAGGGGTGTGCCAGGGTGTATGAGGTGTGCCTGGGGAGTGTCAGGTGTGCCTGGGAGTGTCGGAGTGTGCCACAGGGGTATGCAAGTGTGCCTGGGGTGTCAGAGGTGTGCCTGGGAGTGTCGGAGGTGTACCAGGGAGTGTCAGAGGAGTACCTGGGAGTGTCAGAGGTGTACCTGGGAGTGTCTGAGGTGTACCAGGGAGTGTATGAGGTGTACCTGGGAGTGTCAGTGGTGGACCTGGGAGTGTCAGAGGTGTACCTGGGAGTGTCAGAGGTGTACCAGGGAGTGTTAGAGGTGTACCTGGGAGAGTCAGAGGTGAACCAGGTAGTGTTAGAGGAGTTCCTGGGAGTGTCAGAGGTGTACCTGGGACTATCGGAGGTGTACCTGGGAGTGTCAGAGGTATACCTGGGACTATCGGAGGTGTACCTGGGAGTATCGGAGGTGTACCTGGGAGTGTCAGAGGTGTACCTGGGAGTATCAGAGGTGTATCTGGGAGTGTCAGGGGTGTACCTGGAGGTGTCAGGGGTGTAACTGGGAGTGTCAGGGGTGTAACGGAGTGTCTGAGGTGTAACTGGGAGTGTCAGGGGTGTAACAGGTGTCTGGGGTGTACCTGGGAGTGTCAGAGGGTGTGCACAGGAGTGTCAGGGTGTGCCTGGAGTGTCAGGGGGTGTACATGGTGTCTGGAGGTGTACCTGGGGTGTCAGAGGGTGTGCCTGGGGAGTGTCAGAGGTGTGCCTGGGGTGTCAGAGGTGTACCTGGGAGTGTCAGAGGTGTGCCTGGGGTGTGGAGGTGTACCTGGGGTATCAGGAGGGTGTGCCTGGGGAGTGTCAGAGGGGAGTACCTGGGGGTGTTTGAGGTGTGCCAGGGGGTGTGGGGTGTGCCTGGGGTGTCGGAGGTGTGCCTGGGGGTGTCAGGTGTACCTGGGAGTGTCTGAGGTGTGCCTGGGGAGTGTCCAGAGGTATTGCCTGGGGTGTCGGAGGTGTACCAGGGGTGTCAGAGGAGTGCCTGGGGAGTGTCCAGGAGAGGTGTGCCTGGGGAACATGCAAGGGTGTGCCAGGGGGTGTAGGGGTGTGCCTGGGGAGTGTCAGTGGTGGACCTGGGGGTGTCAGGTGTGCCTGGGGGAGTGTGGGGTGTACCAGGGGAGTGTATGGGGTGTGCCTGGGGAGTGTCAGGGGTTCATGCCTGGGAGTGTCGGAGGTGTACCAGGGGAGTGTCAGAGGAGTGCCACCAGTGTCAGAGGTGTGGGGGGTGTCAGGGGTGTACCAGGGAGTGTCAGTGGAGTACCTGGGAGTGTCAGAGGTGTACCTGGGAGTGTCAGGGGTGTACCATGGAGTGTCAGAGGAGTAACTGGGAGTGTCAAGGGTGTACCCTCGGTCCAACTAATTACCCAAATGTACCCAAATGTAGCCGCAATGAAGTCAAATAATGGTCCTACATGAATAAATCGGACTGTTAATCACTTCTCGACCAGTATTTGGTGTCAGAAAGTCAAAAAAAATTTGAAAACTTACTTTAATCTGAGTTAATAGATCGCGTGCATGTTCCGAGGGAGCGAGTAATTACCCAAATGTAGCCGCAATGAAGTCAAATGATGGTCGTACAAGCGTAAATCGGGCTGTGAATCACTTCTCGATTATTATTTGATGTCATAAAGTCACAAAAATTGGTAAACTTTATTTAATCTGAGTTGTGTTAGGTTAGGTTAGGTACATGCACTTGATCTATTAACTCAGATGAAATTAAGTTTACCAATTTTTTGTGACTTCGTGACACCAAATACTAGTCGAAAAGTGATTGGCAGTCCGATTTATTCATCTAGGACCATTATTTGACTTCATTCCGGCTATATTTGGGTACATTTGGGTACATTTGGGTACATTTGGGTAATTAGTTGGACCCTGACAGAGGTGTATAAATAGAAGTCAGGGCTAAACAAAGGGGACTTGCAAAGGTACTCAAACTATCCAACCAGGAGCGAACTCGTAACAATGGTTTTAAATTTGACAAATTTAGATTTAGGCGCGAAATAGGTAAACACTGGTTTGGTAACAGAGTAGCGGATGAATGGAACAAGTTACCAAATATCATCATTAACTCCAATACGCTGGATAGCTTCAAACATAGGTTGGATGCTTATATGAGTAATAGGGGTTGAGTGTAAATGGGACTGCCCAGTATGGGCCAATAGGCCCGCTGCAGTTTCCTCCATTCTTATGTTCTTATGTTCTTTTATGGTTTAGCGATATGTACTCAAACCTACCAGCATTATGTGGTTCGTTACTTAAGATTCAACAGTTCAGTGATAAACAAATGCGCATTAGCTGTAGCGATATACTGTAGGTCATGGTGTAGTGAGGCGGGGCAGTACTAGACCAATCAGGAGGTCCCATGTGTAGTAAAATACCATAAAGTATAAACTTCTTGACAACGTAAATAAAAAAGTATAAACTTCTTGATACTTCACAATAAATCAATCATCACAAGACACCATGATGAACGTGTTGTCAGCTCCAGCACCACCACCTGTGTCCTTGTCCCCCCCCCCCCTCCCCTGCATGGCCCCTGGATATATATACTGAAGAACACAAAGAACATGAACACGAGTGAACACCTTAAGACAATACACCAACTAACAATGTTCTTACCCGGGTCAACATTAACATCCATCTGAGTTTCCGAATCACAAATTTTTAACTAACATTTAATCGGTTTTCAGAATGCATTAACTTTCCGATTTAATTTCAATATAAATAAGTAGTTCCTCTCTCACAAGATTACCACACACATACACGCACACACACACACACACACACGCACACATATACACACACACACACACACACACGCACACATATACACACACACACGTACCTCCTGGTCGTAAGATGAAGCAATGTTTAAGTTGTTATGGTCAATCTCTTGTGTATTTTCTCCTCTCTGGCCTTTTTGGGATTACACAGGATAGTGATGCGTTGTTCCACTTAGGTGGTTTTATGCAGTCACTGCACTTGGACAGGTCCTTGGGAGTCACTTGGACAGTCACCTTTGCTGTCACTTTAGAATCACTTGGTGTCACCAGGTCTTTATGATCTTGGACAGGTCACGTCACTATAGAATCACTTGGACAGGTATCACAACGGCACTATAGGATGTGGTATAGTCACTATAAGTCATGGACAGGTTACACACAACGTCATATAGAATCACTTGGATAGGTCACCACAACGTCACTATGAATCACTTGGATAGGTCATCACACAACGTCACTATATAGAATCTTGGACGGTCACCACAATGTCACTATGAATCCATGGACGGAATTACCTGGCGGCACTATGGGAGAATCATGGATAGGTCACTTGTTT
>NW_024744185.1:0-4504 GCF_018991925.1 Homarus americanus | reverse complement strand
CCATGAGTGAGGTGCTTCCCCGCCTGGAGTACTCCCCGAGATATGCTGCACTTCAGCACCTCTGCTATACAAAGAGATTAGAGCGCCTGCGAATGCGTAGTTTATACTACAGAAGGGCAAGGGGACCAAATTGAAGTGTATAATCATCTCAAAGTGCATTACTCAGTCGAGTGTCCATACGTGGAGCTGACGAACTCCCGCCCCACATGGGGTCGCAGATCAAGGTTGAAGAAGCTGCAAGTCCAGAAAACTGTGAGGGCAAACTTTTTCGGAGTGAGATTTGTGAACTCTTGTAAAAACCTGCCGGAGAGTGTTGTGACTGCACCTAGTGTGAGCTGTTTCAATACCAGACTTGACAAGCACTAGGGTAGGTTTAGATACATTCAGGGGCCATTACATGCTCAGTACCTGCCAACAGTGTGTAACAGAGACATGACCGACCACCCAAGCGGCTAACGAGCTAGTCAGTTGCAGGGAGGATAAAAGTAAAAGTATTCGATAATAAATTATGCTACCAATATCTTCCCAGGCGGTAGTACAGTACCTCCCTGTTTGATAGCTGCCTACTACCTATTTAGCGTATATGTAAGTAATCTACATAATTGTATTTTTACATAACTCATACGGATTATTTACGAAGTATAGGTTTTAAACATAATTAAGGTAAATAAGACAATTTTTTGCTTATGTACACACACACACACACACACACTGGAGCACCTGAGCTTTCGTCTTAATTTAAGAAGAATGCTAAGGTGCTCCAGTGTTTCCCTTTTCCTGTGTCGTTTTATCGAGATTTATCTTGTCCACGTTTCCATTGTCGACAAACATGAAATTATATATATATATATATATATATATATATATATATATATATATATATATATATATATATATATATATATATATATATATATATATATATATATATATATATATATATATATATATATATATATATATATATATATATATATATATATATATATATATATATACACAATATATATAAATCACTGTAGGTGCGCGTGATCCGAGTATATGCTGGTAACCACAAGAAAACACGAAGTACCCAAGCTCTTTCGTGTAATTCACATCTTCATAGAGATCTTTCTCTACTCACCCCTGAAGATTTGAATTACACGAAAGTGCTTGGGAACTTCGTGTTTATATATATATATATATATATATATATATATATATATATATATATATATATATATATATATATATATATATATATATATATATATATAACAAAGAAGTATATCTGTTTGTTTGTGTGTGTGTGTGTCCACACGAGAATGTCGGAAACTTCTTTACCGATCTGATGGTGTTATATGTAGTGATGATGGATGGTGTTATATGTACGTGATGATGGATGATGTTATATGTAGTGATGATGGGTGGTGTTATATGTAGTGATGATGGATGGTGTTATATGTAGTGATGATGGATGGTGTTATATGTAGTCATGATGGATGGTGTTATATGTAGTAGTTGTGGTGACGGTGGTAGTGACAGTGGCAGTGGTGGTGATGGCGATAGTGGTGGTGGTAGAGACTGGTTGATACTAGTTGTAATGATGGTGGTGGTAATGATGATGTTGGTAGTAGTGGTGGTAGTGATGATGGTGTTATTAGTGATGGTAGTGGTGCTATATGTAGTGATGATGGATGGTGCTATATGTAGTGATGATGGATGGTGCTATATGTAGTGATGATGGATGGTGTTATATGTAGTGATGATGGATGTTGTTATATGTAGTGATGATGGATGGTGTTATATGTAGTGATAATGGATGGTGTTATATGTAGTGATGATGGATGGTGTTATATGTAGTGATGATGGATGGTGTTATATGTAGTGATGGTGGTGACGGTGGTAGTGACAGTGGCAGTGGTGGTGATGGCGATAGTGGTGGTGGTAGAGACTGGTTGATACTAGTTGTAATGATGGTGGTGGTAATGATGATGGTGGTAGTACTGGTGGTAGTGATGATGGTGTTATTAGTGATGGTAGTGGTGCTATATGTAGTGATGATGGATGGTGCTATATGTAGTGATGATGGACTGTGCTATATGTAGTGATGATGGATGGTGTTATATGTAGTGATGATGGATGTTGTTATATGTAGTGATGATGGGTGGTGTTATATGTAGTGATGATGGATGGTGTTTTACGTAGTGATGGCGGATGGTGTTATTTGTAGTGATGATGGATGATGT
Source organism: Homarus americanus (assembly GCF_018991925.1). Lineage (NCBI taxonomy): Eukaryota > Metazoa > Arthropoda > Malacostraca > Decapoda > Nephropidae > Homarus > Homarus americanus. Next base: position 2,276 of record NW_024744185.1, on the reverse strand, counting down.
TATATGTGGTGATGATGGGTGGTGTTATGTGTAGTGATGATTAGACAATAAAGTAATAACAGTTAAATGCTAAAAAAATTTACTTTGCCGTACCGTTGTAGTGAAAAACATGTTGGAACTTAAACACTCGCTTTACGAACTATTGATGGAAGAAGTAGTTTTGGGGACTAAACAGTGAGAGAATGTGGAGCCTCAGATTTGTTTCACCTCGCTAGAAGAAAGGTCACAGCGGCTTAGCTCCCGGGGATAAACTGTCAGTAATGGCTAGTACGACTTGTGAGGGCCAAGCTGTAGAGGGCCAGGCAAGATTTTTTTAAATTAAAAGAAGAGATAGCGAAGATGAAGGAATTAACGAGACAAGAAAAGCAGGTGAATGACGAAAACTCTGGCGAATGGAAGATTATGAGGAGAGGGACGACCAAACTGATGGTGAGAAAAGACACCAAGGAAACGACAACAACAGCTAAGTGTACCAACTCTTTCAGTTCTTTGATATACGAATTGAACGTTAGTATAGTCATGGACAAGGATGACAAGGAAGGTAAGAAAATCTTGATTGTTGGCGACTCGCAGGTACGGTACATGGAAAGAGCTTTTTGCAGTAAAGATAAAAATAGAATGAGGGTGTGTTTGCCAGGAGCTGGGATGGAGGATATAGTTGACAGGATGGACAATATCTTGTCTGGTAATGGGAACAAACCCATTATCTGCCTCAGTGCAGGAGGCAATGATATTAGCCGGTGTAGGAGTGAGGAGCTTCTTGATAAGTTCAAGACAGCTATAGAACATGTTAGGTCTAGGGGCAATGAATGGTTGTCAAGGGCAGTTTGTGTCAGCGGCCGTCTTGACAGATATTGCAAGTCAATATTAGTCCCTTTCATTGACAACTGGGACAACTTCTACGGCAGAAGGGACCTTTATGCTAGGGATGGGGTGCATCTGTCTAGGGATGGAGTGGCTACCCTGGCTGCGACTCTCGAAAGGGCAGTCCAAATGATGTCGAAGTCTTTAGACTGCTAGGGCAGCATGTAAGCACGGGGGTGGAGGAGACTGCAGTGGGAGCGGGTAAGCAAAGTGAAAGGTTACAGGGAAATAGTGTTAGAAATGACGACAAAACTAAATTAGACAGCGAGTTAAACCCCAAACGCGGCAAAGGGAGGACTCAGAACACGACTAACTTAAATGTCTACTACGCGAACAGTGGAAGTATGAAAAACGAAATGGATGATATAAGGGCCTTGGTATGTCCCGAAAAATTCGATATAATAGCATTCACTGAAACATGGATCAACCTTGACTCACATGAGTTACCTGTCGAATACCAAATTGCAGGTTACAAATTATTCCATACCAATAGGCAGATTAGGAAAGGAGGAGGAGTAGCAGTCTATGTCAGGGATAATCTGAAGTATGAAATAATTAAGGATATAAAAACTGAGCGGAAAACAGAATCAATTTGGATAGAGTTAATCGACGGCAGGGAAAAATTAATCACAGGAATAATATATAGACCTCCCAATCTTGATAGAGTTAATGAGCGACATATCTGGGATGAAATGCGCAGGGCCTCCATACACAACAAAGTCTGTATAGTAGTCGACTTTAACTTTGGCCAAATAGATTGGATTGACCTTACGGGTAACTCAGAATCAGAGGATTTTCTTGAAACAATCCAGGACTCGATTTAGTTCTGTCGAACAGAGAAAACCTCATAGTCATGTCGAGGTAGGGAACGAACTTGCGAACAGCGATCACAAAGAAATTAGATTCCAGTTAGATTTTCAGGGCAGCCGCAAGAAAAATTCCAAAAAAGTCCCAGATTTCAGAAGGGCAAACTTTGATAGTTTGAAAAGGCAGTTGAGAGAAGGGGTATCACACTTGGGGGGTGAACTACTTGGACCTGACGATTGAAACCGACCTGATAACGAGATCTGAGGTTGCCGAGTACCACGACAAATTAAATAATTACTTATTTAATGCACAAAGGCAGAACATACCATAAAAAAACTCAGATCAAACAACAATGACCCTAAATGGTAGGAGGATAAATCGTGGCGAAATTTACCTCCGGGATTATTATAAGGTATTGGCCGGTAGAGTTAAGACCGAGATAAGGAAAGCAAAGAGGAATAATGAGCTGAGGATAGCAAGGGATGCGAAGACAAACCCCAAGGGATTCTATCAAATGTATCAAACTAAAACAAGAGACAAGATTGGGCCAATACAGTCAGATACAGGCGAGCTAACTGATAACGACGGAGAAATGAGCAATAATC
>NW_024744184.1:0-12019 GCF_018991925.1 Homarus americanus | reverse complement strand
GACAATAAAAGCAATCCTAGACTCTGCTATATTTCAAACAAAGCCTGTTCAACGAGATTATGGCGTCGTGAACCTCTAATGGGGACCACCCGTGCTGCTTAGGTGATCAGAGCAATGTTTTACCAAATGCGGCTTCGAAACACGAGGATCCATATATATTTCATTATCCCAATAAAGCACACAGACTTCTACATATAATCAAAACCTCACCCCACCAGGATTTGAACCCACGATCTTATAATTGTGATGGGGAACGCTACCTCTAGGCCACCAGGACAATAAAAGCAGTCCTACACTCTACTATATTTCACACAAAGCCTGTTCAACGACCTTATGGCGCCATGAACCTCTAATCGGGACCACCCGTGCCCCTTAGGTGATCAGAGCAACGTTTTACCATATCCGGCTTGGAAACACGAGTATCCATATATATTTCATTAGCCCAATAAAGCACTCGGACTTCTATATATAATCAACACCTCACCCCACCAGGATTCAAACCCACGATCTTATAATTGTGGCCGGGGTATGCTACCTAAATACCAGACAATAAAAGCAGTCCAAGTCTCTACTATATTTCACACAAAGCCTGTTCAACGTACCTTATGGCTCCATGAACCCTCTAATGGGGGACCACTCTGTGCCGCTTTTTTAGGTGATCAGAGCAACGTTTTACCAACCGCTTCAAACACGAGGATCCATATATTTCATTAGCCCAATAAAGCACGTGAGACTTTATATATAATCAAAACCTCAATTTACCAGGATTTGGTCCCACGATCTTATAATTGTGACCGAGAATGCTAATTTCTGGGCCACTATGGACAATAAAAGTCCTAGACTTCAAGAGATTTCACATTAAAGCCCGTTCAACGAAGCTTACGCGCTGTGAACCAATTATAGGGACCACCTCAAAAGCTGCTTAGGTGATCAGAGCAACGTTTTACCAAATGCGGCTTCTGAAACACGAGGTGATCCATATATATTTCATTAGCCCAATAGCACGCCATTCTCTTAATCAACACCTCACCCCACCAGGATACGAACCCACGATCTTCTAATTGTGACCGGGGAACGCTACCTCTGGGCCAACAGGACACTAAAAGCAGTCCTAGACTCTGCTATATTTCACACAAAGCCTGTTCAACGAGCTTAAGGCGCCGTAAACCTCTAATGAGGACCACCCGTGCCGCTTAGGAGATCAGAGCAACGTTTTACCAAATGCGGCTTTGAAACACGATGATCCATATATATTTCATTAGCCCAATAAAGCACGCGGACTTCTTCATATATTCAACACCTCACCCCACCAGGATTTGAACCCACGATCTTCTAATTGTGACGGGGGAACGCTACCTCTGGGCCACCAGGACAATAAAAGCAGAACTAGACTCTGCTATATTTCCCACAAAGCCTGTTCAACGAGCTTATGGCGCTGTGAACCACTATAGGGGACCACCCGTGCCGCTTAGGTGATCAGAGCAACGTTTTACCAAATGCGTCTTGGAAACTCGTGGATCCATATATATTTCAATAGCCCAATAAAGCACGCGGACTTCTACATATAATCAAAACCTTACCCCACCAGGATTTGAACCCACGATCTTATAATTATGACCGGGGAACGCTACCTCTGGGCCACCAGGATAATTAAAGCAGTCCTAGACTGTGCTATATTTCACATAAAGCCTGTTCAACGAGCTTTTGGCGCCGTGAACCTCTAATGGGGACCACCCGTGCCGCTTAGGTGATCAGAGCAACGTTTTACCAAATGCGGCGTCAAAACACTAGGATCCATATATATTTCATTTGCCCAATAAAACACGCGGACTTCTACATATAATCAACGCCTCACCCGACCAGGATTCAAACCTGCCAATCTTATAATTGTGACCGTATGCTACATCTGGGCCACCAGGACAATAAAAGCAGACCAAGTCTCTACTATATTTCACACAAAGCCTGTTCAACGACCTTATGGCTCCATGAACCTCTAATGGGGACCACCTGTGCCGCTTAGGTGATCAGAGCAACGTTTTACCAAATCCGGCTTCGAAACACGAGGATCCATATATATTTCATTAGCCCAATAAAGCACGCAGACTTCTACATATAATCAACACCGCACCCCACCAGGATTTCAACCCACGATCTTATAATTGTGACCGGGGAATGCTACCACTGGGCCACTAGGACAATAAAAGCAGTCCTAGACTCTGCTATATTTCACACAAAGCCTGTTCAACGAGCTTATGGCGCTGTGAACCAAAATAGGGGACCACCCGTGCTGCTTAGGTGATCAGAGCAACGTTTTACCAAATGCGGCTTCGAAACACGAGGATCCATATACATTTCATAAGCCCAATAAAGCACGCGGACTTCTACATATAATCAAAACCTCACCCCACCAGGATTTGAACCCACGATCTTATAATTGTGACCCGGGGACGATACCTCTGGGCCACCAGGAACAATAAAAGCAGTCCTAGACTCTGCTATATTTCACACAAAGCCTGTTCAACGAGCTTAAGGCACCGTAAACCTCTAATGAGGACCACCCGTGCCGCTTAGGTGATCAGAGCAACGTTTTACCAAATGCGGCTTCGAAACACGAGGACCCATATATATTTCATTAGCCCAATAAAGCACGCGGACTTCTTCATATAATCAACACCTCACCCCACCAGGATTCGAACCCACGATCTTATAATTGTGACCGGGGAACGCTACCTCTGGGCCACCAGGAACAATGAAAGCAGTCCTAGACTCTGCTATATTTCACACAAAGCCTGTTCAACAAGCTTAAAGCACCGTAAACCTCTAATGAGGACCACCCATGCCGCTTAGGTGATCAGAGCAACCTTTTACCAAATTCGGCTTCGAAACACGAGGATCCATATATATTTCATTAGCCCAATAAAGCACGCGGACTTCTTCATATAATCAACACCTCACCCCACCAGGATTCGAACCCACGATCTTCTAATTGTGACTGGGGATCGCTACCTCTGGGCCACCAGGACACTAAAAGCATTCCTAGACTCTGCTATATTTCACAGAAAGCCTGTTCAACGAGCTTATGGCGCCGTGAACCTCTAATGTGGACCACCCGTGCTGCTTAGGTGATCAGAGCAACGTTTTACCAAATGCGGCTTCGAAACACGAGGATCCATATATATTTCTCTATTAGCCCTAATAGCACGCGTGGACTTCTACATATAATCACACTCACCCCACCAGGATTCAAACCCACGATCTTATAATTGCAGGGACCGTATAAGCAATTCTGGGCCACCAGACAATAAAAGCAGTCCAAGTCTCTACTATATTTCATACAAAGCCTGTTCAACGACCTTATGGCTCCATGAACCACTAATGGGGACCACCTGTGCCGCTTAGGTGATCAGAGCAACGTTTTACCAAACCGGCTTCGAAACACGAGGATCCATATATATTTCATTTGCCCAATAAAGCACGCAGACTTCTACATATAATCAACACCTCACCCCACCAGGATTTGAACCCAAGATCATATAATTGTGACCGGGGAATGCTACCTCTGGGCCACTAGGACAATAAAAGCAGCCTTAGACTCTGCTATATTTCACACAAAGCCTGTTCACCGAGCTTATGGCGCTGTGAACCACTATAGGGGAACCACCCGTGCCGCTTAGGTGATCAGAGCAACGTTTTACCAAATGCGGCTTCGAAACACGAGGATCCATATATATTTCATTAGCCCAATAAAGCACGTGGACTTCTTAATATAATCAACACCTCACCCCACCAGGGTTTGAACCCACGATCTTCTAATTGTGACGGGGAAACGCTACCTCTGGGCCACCAGGACAATAAAAGCAGTCCTAGACTCTGCTATATTTCACACAAAGCCTGTTCAATGAGCTTATGGCGCTTTGAACCACTATAGGGGACCACCCGTGCCGCTTAGGTGATCAGAGCAACGTTTTACCAAATGCGGCTTCGAAACACGAGGATCCATATATATTTCATTAGCCCAATAAAGCACGCGGACTTCTTCATATAATCAACACCTCACCCCATGAGGATTTGAACCCACTATCTTATAATTGTGACCGGGGAATGCTACCTCTGGGCCACCAGGACAATAAAAGCAGTCCTAGACTCTGCTATATTTCACACAAAGCCTGTTAAACGAGCTTATGGCGCCGTGAACCTCTATTGGGGACCACCCGTGCCGCTAAAGTGATCAGAGCAACGTTTTACCAAATGCGGCTTCGAAACACGAGGATCCATATATATTTCATTAGCCCAATAAAGCACGCGGACTTTTACACATAATCAACACCTCACCCCACCAGGATTTGAACTCACGATCTTCTAATTATGACAGGGGAATGCTACCTCTGGGCCACCAGGACAATAAAAGCAGTCCTAGACTCTGCTATATTTCACACAAAGCCTGTTCAATGAGATTATGGCGCCGTGAACCTCTAATGGGGACCACCCGTGCTGCTTAGGTGATCAGAGCAATGTTTTACCAAATGCAGCTTCGAAACACGAGGATCCATATATACTTCATTATCCCAATAAAGCACGCGGACTTCTACATATAATCAAAACTTCACCCCACCAGGATTTGAACCCACGATCTTATAATTGTGACCGGGGAATGCTACCTCTGGGCCACCAGGACAATAAAAGCAGTCCTACACTCTGCTATATTTCACACAAATCCTGTTCAACGAGCTTATGGCGCCGTGATCCTCTAATGGGGACCACCCGTGCTGCTTAGGTGATCAGAGCAACGTTTTACAAAATGCGGCTTCGAAACACGAGGATCCAAATATATTTCATTAGCCCAATAAAGCACTCGGACTTCTACATATAATCAACACCTCACCCCACCAAGATTCAAACCCACGATTTTATAATTGTGACCGGGGTATGCTACCTCTGGGCCACCAGGACAATAAAAGCAGTCCTAGACTCTGCTATATTTCACACAAAGCCTGTTCAACGACCTTATGGCGCCATGAACCTCTAATGGGGACCACCCGTGCCCCTTAGGTGATCAGAGCAACGTTTTACCATATCCGGCTTGGAAACACGAGTATCCATATATATTTCATTAGCCCAATAAAGCACTCGGACTTCTACATATAATCAACTCCTCACCCCACCAAGATTCAAACCCACGATCTTATAATTGTGACCGGGGAACGCTACCTCTGGGCCACCAGGACACTAAAAGCAGTCCTAGACTCTGCTATGTTTCACACAAAGCCTGTTCAACGAGCTTTTATCGCCGTGAACCTCTAATGGGGACCACCCGTGCCGCTTAGGTGATCAGAGCAACGTTTTACCAAATGCAGCTTCGAAACACGAGGATCCATATATATTTCATTAGCCCAATAAAGCATGCGGACTTCTACATATAATCAACACCTCACCCCACCAGGATTTGAACCCACGATCTTATAATAGTGACCGGGGGACGCTACCTCTGGGCCACAAGGAACAATAAAAGCAGTCCTAGACTCTGCTATATTTCACACAAAGCCTGTTCAACGAGCTTAAGGCACCGTAAACATCTAATGAGGACCACCTGTGCCGCTTAGGTGATCAGAGCAACGTTTTACCAAATGCGGCTTCGAAACACGAGGATCCATATATATTTCATTAGCCCAATAAAGCATGCGGACTTGTACATATAATCAACACCTCATCCCACCAGGATTTGAACCCACAAACTTATAATTGTGACCGGTGAATGCTACCTCTGGGCCACCAGGACAATAAAAGCAGTCCTAGACTCTTCTGTATTTCACACAAAGCCTGTTCAACGAGCTTATGGCGCCGTGAACCTTTAATGGGGACCACCTGTGCCGCTTAGGTGATCAGAGCAACGTTTTACCAAATGCGGCTTCGGAACAAGAGGATCCATATATATTTCATTAGCCCAATAAAGCACGCAGACTTCTACATATAATCAACACCTCACCCCATCAGGATTTGAACCCACGATCTTATAATCGACCGTATGCTACCCTGGGGCCACCAGGACAATAAAAGCAGTCAAAGTCTCTACTATATTCTCACAGCCTGTTCAACGACCTTTATGGCTCCATGAACCTCTAATGGGGAATCACTTGTGCCGCTTTTTTTTTAGGTGATCAGAGCAACGTTTTACCAAATGCGGCTTCGAAACACGAGGATTCATATATATTTCATTAGCCCAATAAAGCACGCTGACTTCTTCATATATTCAACACCTCACCCCATTAGGATTCGAACCCACGATCTTCTAATTGTGGCCGGGGTATGCTACCTCTGGGCCACCAGGACAATAAAAGCAGTCAAAGTCTCTACTATATTTCCCACAAAGCCTGTTCAACGACCTTATGGCTCCATGAACCTCTAATGGGGACCACCCGTGCCGCTTAGGTGATCAGACCAACGTTTTACCAAATGCGGCTTCGAAACACGAGGATCCATATATATTTCATTATCCCAATAAAGCACGCTGACTTCTTCATATAATCAACACCTCACCCCACCAGGATTCGACCCCACGATCTTCTAATTATGAACGGGGAACGCTACCTCTGGGCCACCAGGACACCAAAAGCAGTCCTAGACTCTGCTATGTTTCACACAAAGCCTGTTCAACGAGCTTTTGGCCCTGGGGAACTCCCCATGAGGACCACCCGTAAGCCGCTTTAGGGGTGATCAGAGCAACGTTTTACCAAATCCGGCTTGGAAACACGAGTATCCATATATATTTCATTAGCCCAATAAAGCACTCGGACTTCTACATATAATCAATACCTCACCCCACCAGGATTCAAACCCACGATCTTATAATTGTGGATGGGGTATGCTACCTCTGGGCCACCAGGACAATAAAAGCAGTCCAAGTCTCTATTATATTTCACATAAAGCCTGTTCAACGACCTTATGGCTCCATGAACCTCTAATGGGGACCACCTGTGCCGCTTAGGTGACCAGAGCAACGTTTTACCAAATCCGGATTCGAAACACGAGGATCCATATATATTTCATTATCCCACTAAAGCACGCAGACTTCTACATATAATCAACACCTCACCCCACCAGGATTTGAACCCACGATCTTATAATTGTGACCGGGGAATGCTACCTCTGGGCCACCAGGACACTAAAAGCATTCCTAATCTCTGCTATATTTCACACAAACCCTGTTCAACGAGCTTATGGCACCGTGAACCTCTAATGAGGACCACCCGTGCCGCTTAGGTGATCAGAGCAACGAAATACCAAATGCGGCTTCGAAACACGAGGATCCATATATATTTCATTAGCCCAATAAAGCACGCGGACTCCTACATATAATCAACACCTCACCCCACCAAGGTTCGAACCCACGATCGTATAATTGTGACCGGGGGACGCTACCTCTGGGCCACCAGGAACATTAAAAGCAGTCCTAGTCTCTGCTATATTTCACACAAAGCCTGTTCAACGAGCTTAAGGCACCGTAAACCTATAATGAGGACCACCCGTGCCGCTTAGGTGATCAGCGCAACGTTTTACCAAATGCGGCTTCGAAACACGAGGATCCATATATATTTCATTAGCCCAATAAAGCACGCGGACTTCTTCATATAATGAACACCTCACCTCACCAGGATTCGAACCCACGATCTTCTAATTGTGACCGGGGATCGCTACCTCTGCGCCACCAGGACACTAAAAGCATTCCTAGACTCTGCTATATTTCACACAAAGCCTGTTCAACGAGCTTATAGCGCCGTGAACCTTTAATGAGGACCACCCGTGCCGCTTAGGTGATCAGAGCAACGTTTTACCAAATGCGGCTTCGAAACACGAGGATCCATATATATTTCATTAGCCCAATAAAGCACGCGGACTTGTACATATAATCAACACCTCATCCCACCAGTATTTGAACCCACGATCTTATAATTGTGACCGGGGAATGCTACCTCTGGGCCACCAGGACAATAAAAGCAGTCCTAGACTCTTCTATATTTCTATTAATAAAAGTTTGTTGAAATGAAATATGGCGATTGAACCTCTAATGGGGGACCACCTGCAAGCCGCTTTTAGGTGATCAGAGCAACGTAAGTATTTAAAATGTAAGTGGCTTTGTAGTTTGACGAGGATCCATATATATTTATTAGCCCAATAAAGCACGCGGACTTCTTCATTTAATCAACACCTCACCCCACCAGGATTTGAACCCACGATCTTATGATTGTGACCGGGGAATGCTACCTCTGGGCCACCAGGATAATAAAAACAGTCCTAGACTCTGCTATATTTCACACAAAGCCTGTTAAACGAGCTTATGGCGCCGTGAACCTCTAATGGGGACCACCCGTGCCGCTTAGGTGATCAGAGCAACGTTTTACCAAATGCGGCTTCGAAACACGAGGATCTATATATATTTCATTAGCCCAATAAAGCACACGGACTTTTACACATAATCAACACCTCACCCCACCAGGATTTGAACTCACGATCTTCTAATTGTGACAGGCGGAACGCTACCTCTGGGCCACCAGGACAATAAAAGCAGTCCTAGACTCTGCTATATTTCACACAAAGCCTGTTCAACGAGATTATGGCGCCGTGAACCTCTAATGGGGACCACCCGTGCTGCTTAGGTGATGAGAGCAATGTTTTACCAAATGCGGTTTGGAAACACGAGTATCCATATATATTTCATTAGCCCAATAAAGCACTCGGACTTCTACATATAATCAATACCTCACCCCACCAGGATTTGAACCCACGATCTTATAATTGTGACCGGGGAACGCTACCTCTGGGCCACCAGGACAATAAAAGCAGTCCTACACTCTGCTATATTTCACACAAATCATGTTCAACGAGCTTATGGCGCCGTGAACCTCTAATGGGGACCTCCCGTGCTGCTTAGGTGATCAGAGCAACGTTTTTCCAAATGCGGCTTCGAAACACGAGGATCCAAATATATTTCATTAGCCCAATAAAGCACTCGGACTTCTACATATAATCAACACCTCACCCCACCAGGATTCAAACCCACGATCTTATAATTGTGACCGGGGTATGCTACCTCTGGGCCACCAGGACAATAAAAGCAGTCCTAGACTCTACTATATTTCACACAAAGCCTGTTCAACGACCTTATGGCGCCATGAACCTCTAATGGGGACCACCCTTGCCCCTTAGGTGATCAGAGCAACGTTTTACCATATCCGGCTTGGAAACACGAGTATCCATATATATTTCATTAGCCCAATAAAGCACGCAGACTTCTACATATAATCAACATCTCACCCCACCAGGATTTGAACCCACGATCTTATAACTGTTAACGGTGAATGCTACCTCTAGGCCACTAGGACAATAAAAGCAGTCCTAGACTCTGCTATATTTCACACAAAGTCTGTTCAACGAGCATATGGCGCTGTGAACCACTATAGGGGACCACCCGTGCCGCTTAGGTGATCAGAGCAACGTTTTACCAAATCCGGCTTCGAAACAGGAGGATCCATATTTATTTCATTAGCCCAATAAAGCACGCAGACTTTTACATATAATCAAAACCTCACCCCACCAGGATTTGAAACCACGATCTTATAATTGTGACCGGGGAATGCTACTTTCATGAACATAGGACACAGCAGTCTCTAGATTTCATGAGAGCCAGCATGAGATTGTTCAACGAGCTTTAATGGCGCTAGAACCACTATAGGGGGACCACCCGGGTACGCTTTTAGGGTGATCAGAGCAACGTTAAATGGGCTTGAACACGAGGATCCATATATATATTTCATTAGCCCACAAAAGCACTCTCGAACTTTCATATAATCAACACCACCCCACCAGGATCTTAAACCCACGATCTTCTAATTGTGACCGATCGCTACTTGGGCCACTATATACTAAAGTATCTTTGTGACTCAGCTAAGTATTTCACACAAAGCCTGGTTCAACGAGCTTATGGCGCTTTGAACCACTATAGGGGACCATCCGTGCTGCTTAAGTGATCAGAGCAACGTTAAACCAAATCCGGCATCGAAACACGAAGATCCATATATATTTCATTAGCCCAATAAAGCACGCGGACTTCTACATATAATCAACACCTCACCCCACCAGGATTTGAACCCACGATCTTATAATTGTGACCGGGGAACGCTACCTCTGGGCCACCAGGACACTAAAATCAGTCCTAGACTCTGCTATATTTCACACAAAGTTTGTTCAACGAGCTTATGGGCGCCAGAAACTACTATAGGACCACCCGTAAGGCTTAGGGTGATCGTGAGCAACGTTTTACCAAATGTGCGGTCTCGAAACACGAGGATCCATATATATTTCATTAGCCCAATAAAGCACGCAGACTTCTACATATAATCAACACCTCACCTCACCAGGATTTGAACCCACGATCTTATAATTGTGACCGGGGAATGCTACCTCTGGGCCACTAGGACAATAAAAGCAGTCAAAGTCTCTACTATATTTCACACAAAGCCTGTTCAACGAGCTTATGGCGCTGTGAACCACTATAGGGGACCACCCGTGCCGCTTAGGTGATCAGAGCAACGTTTTATCAAATACGGCTTCGAAACACGAGGATCCATATATATTTCATTAGCCCAATAAAGCACGCGGACTTCTACATATAATCAACACCTCATCCCACCAGGATTTGAACCCACGATCTTATAATTGTGACCGGGGAATGCTACCTCTGGGCCACCAGGACAATAAAAGCAGTCCTAGACTCTTCTATATTTCACATAAAGCCTGTTGAACGAGCTTATGGCGCCGTGAACCTCTAATGGGGACCACCCGTGCCGCTTAGGTGATCAGAGCAACGTTTTACCAAATGCGGCTTCGCAACACGAGGATCCATATATATTTCATTAGCCCAATAAAGCACGCGGACTTCTTCATATAATCAACACCTCACCCCACCAGGATTTGAACCCACGATCTTATGATTGTGACCGGGGAATGCTACCTCTGGGCCACCAGGATAATAAAAGCAGTCCTAGTCTCTGCTATATTTCACACAAAGCCTGTTCAACGAGCTTAAGGCACCGTAAACCACTAATGAGGACCACCCGTGCCGCTTAGGTGATCAGCGCAACGTTTTACCAAATGCGGCTTCGAAACACGAGGATCCATATATATTTCATTAGCCCAATAAAGCACGCGGACTTCTTTATATAATCAACACCTCACCCAACCAGGATTCGAACCCACGATCTTCTAATTGTGACCGGGGATCGCTACCTCTGCGCCACCAGGACACTAAAAGCATTCCTAGACTCTGCTATATTTCACACAAAGCCTGTTCAACGAGCTTATGGCGCCGTGAACCTTTAATGAGGACCACCCGTGCCGCTTAGGTGATCAGAGCAACGTTTTACCAAATGCGGCTTCGAATCACGAGGATCCATATATATTTCATTAGCCCAATAAAGCACGCGGACTTGTACATATAATCAACACCTCATCCCACCAGGATTTGAACCCACGATCTTATAATTGTGACCGGGGAATGCTACCTCTGGGCCACCAGGACAATACAAGCAGTCCTAGACTCTTCTATATTTCACACAAAGCCTGTTGAACGAGCTTATGGCGCCGTGAACCTCTAATGTGGACCACCCGTGCCGCTTAGGTGATCAGAGCAACGTTTTACCAACTGCGGCTTCGCAACACGAGGATCCATATATATTTCATTAGCCCAATAAAGCACGCGGACTTCTACATATAATCAACACCTCACCCCACCAGGATTCAAACCCACGATCATATAATTGTGACCGGGGTATGCTACCTCTGGGCCACCAGGACAATAAAAGCAGTCCAAGTCTCTACTATATTTCACACAGAGCCTCTTCAACGAGCTTATGGCGCTGTGAACCACTATAGGGGACCGCCCATGCCGCTTAGGTGATCAGAGCAACGTTTTACCAAATGCGGCTTCGAAACACGAGGATCCATATATATTTCATTAGCCCAATAA
>NW_024744183.1:0-38709 GCF_018991925.1 Homarus americanus | reverse complement strand
CAATCAGGGGACTTTTTTATACTCGACCAGAAGACTTTGTTATACTCGATCAGGGGATATGTTATACTCGTCCAGGGGACTTTGTTATACTCGATCAGGGGACTTTGTTATATGCGACCAGGGGACTTTTTTTAATTTGATTAGGGGACTTTGTCATACTCGATCAGTGGACTTTCCTATATATGACCAATGTTATACTCGATGAGGGGCCTTTGTTATACTCGATCAGGGGACTTTGCTATACTCGACAAGGGGACTTTGTTATACTCGATCAGGGGACTTTGTTATACTCGACCAGAGGACTTTGTTATACTCGATCAGGGGATATGTTATACTCGATCAGAGGACTTTGTTATACTCAATCAGGTGACTTTTTTTTACTTGATTAGGGGACTTTTTTATACTCGATCAGAGGACTTTGTTATGCTCGACGAGGAGCCTTTGTTATACTCGATTAGAAAACTTTGTTATACTCGACCAGGGGACTTTGTTATACTCCACCAGGGAGTCTGTTATACTCGATCAGGGGATATATTTTACTCGATAAGGGGACTTTGTTATACTCGTCCAGGGGGCTTTGTTATACTAGGATCAGGGAACTTTGTTATGCTTGATCAGGGGACTTTGTTCTACTCGATCAGGGGCGCTGTTATATAGGCCAAGAGGCGCTGGTATCTAGATCAGGGGACTTTGTTATACTCGACCAGAGGCCTTTGTTATACTCGATGAGGGGGCTTTGTTATACTCGATGAGGGGACTTTGTTATACTCGATCAGGGGACCTACTTATACTCGAGCAGGGGGCTTTATTATACTCGAACAGGGGACTTTTTTATACTCGACCAGAGGACTTTGTTATACTCGACCAGGAGCTATGTTATACTTGATCAAGGGACTTTGTTATACTCGTCCAGGGGACTTTTTATACTTGACCAATGGACTTTGTTATACTCAATGAGTGGCCTTTTGTTATACTCGATCAGGTGACTTTGTTATTTACGACCAGGGGACTTTGTTATACTTGATTAGGGGACTTTGTAATAATTGATCAGAGGACTTTGTTATACTCGACAAGGGGCCTTTGTTATACTCGATTAGAAAACTTTGTTATACTCGACCAGGGGACTTTGTTATACTCCACCAGGGACTTTGTTATACTCGATCAGGGGACTTTGTTATACTCGATTCAGGTGTCTTTGTTATACTCGACCAGTGGGCTTTGTTATACTAGGATCAGGGGACTTTGTTATACTCGATCAGGGGACTTTTCTTACCGATGAGGGCCCGCTGTTATATTCGACCGGGGACTTCTGTTTTACTTGATTGGACTTCGTTATACTCGATCAAGGACTTTTAGTATATTTGATCCGGCGACTTTGTGCATATACTTCGATAGGGGCGCTGATATCTCGATTAGAAAGCTTTATTTATACTCGGCCAAGGGCACTGATTCCTCGATTAGAAAACTTTGTTATACTCGACCAGGGGACTTTGTGCCTCTAGGGACTTTGTTACTCGGTCAGGGGATATGTTGCATATTCGATGGGGGACTTTGGAAATACTCGGTTCCAGGTGTCTTTTATACTCGTCAGTGGGCTTTGTTATACTAGGATCAGGGGACTTTGTTATACTCGATCAGGGGACTTTGTTATACACGACCAGGGGACTTTGTTATACGCGATCAAGGGACTTTTTTATCCTCGACCAAAGGACTTTGTTATACTCGATTAGGGGATATGTTATACTCGATCAGGGGACATTGTTATACTCAACCAGAGTACTTTGTTATACTCGATCGGGGGACTTAGTTATACTAAATCAAGGGACTTTGTTATACTCGATTGGGGGCCTTTGTTATACTCGACCAGGGGACTTTGTTATACTCGATCAGGGGACATTGTTATACTCGACCAGGGGACTTTTTTATACTTGATAAGGGGAGTTTGTCATACTCGATCAGTGGACTTTCCTATATTTGACCAATGGACTTTGCTATACTCGACCAGGGGACATTGTTATACTCGATCAGGGGACTTTGTTATACTCGACCAGAGAACTTTGTTATACTCGATCAGGGGTTATGTTATACTCGATCAGGGGACTTTGTTATACTCGATTAGGTGACTTTGTTTTACTTGAATAGGGGACTTTTTTATACTCGATCAAAGGACTTTGCTATACTTGATCAGACGACTTTGTTATACTCGACCAGGAGCCTTTGTTATACTCGATTAGAAAACTTTGTTATACTCGACCAGGGGACTTTGTTATACTCCACCAGAGACTCTGTTATACTCGATCAGGGGATATGTTATGCTCGTTCAGGGGACTTTGTTATACTCGATTCGGGGGACTTTGTCTTACTCGATCAGGTACCTTTGTTATACTCGACCAGGGGACTTTGTTATAATCGATTAGGGGACTTTGTTATGCTCGATCTGGGGACTTTGTTAAACTGGGTTACGAGACGTTGTTATACTCGATCAGGGAATTTTTGTTATACTCGATCAGGGGACTTTGTTATACTCGACCAGAGGCCTTTGTTACACTCGATCAGGGGACTTTGTTATACTCGATAAGGGGACTTTGCTATACTCGATAAGGGGAATTTGTTATACTCAATAAGGGGACTTAATGTTAGACTCGAACAGGGGACTTTGTTTTACTCGATCAAGGGACTTTGTTATACTCGATCAGGGGATTTTGTTATACTCGACCAGAGGACTTTGTTATACTCAATCAGGGGATATGTTATTCTTGATCAGGGGACTTTGTTATACTCAACCAGGGGACTTTGTTATACTTGATTAGGGGCCTCTTTTATACTCGATGAGGAGGCTTTGTTATACTCGTCCAGGGGACTTTGCTATAGTTGACCAGGGGACTTTGTTATACTCGATTAGGGGACTTTGTTATACTCAACCAGGGGACTTTGTTATACTCGATCGGGGGACTTTGTTATACTCGATGAGTGAACTTTCCTATATTTGACCAATGGACTTTGATATACTCGATAAGGGGCCTTTGTTAAACTCGATCAGGGGACATTGTTATAATCGACCAGGGGACTTTGTTATACTCGATGAGGGGACTTTGTTATACTCGATCAGAGGACTTTGTTATGCCCGATCAGGGGATATGTTATACTCGATCAGGGGACTTTGTTATACTCGACTAGGGGCCTTTGTTATACTCGATTAGAAAACTTTGTTATACTCGATCAGGAGACTTTGTTATATACGATCAGGGAACTTTGTTATACTCCACCAGGGACTTTGTTATATTCGATCAGGGGATATGCCATACTTGACCAGGGGACTTTGTTATACACGATCAGGGGACTTTGTAATACTCGACCATGGGACTTTTTTATACTTGACCAATGGACTTTGTTATACTCAATGAGGGGCCTTTGTTATACTCGATCAGGGGACTTTGTTATACACAACCAGGGGATTTTGTTATACGCAATCAGGGGACTTTTATACTCGACCAAGACTTTGTTATACTTTCGATCAGGGGATATCGGTATACTCGATCAGGGGACTTTGTTATACTCAACCAGAAATTACTGTTATCTCGATCGAGCTTTGTTATACTCAAGGTAGGGGACTTTGGTATACTGGTGGGCCTTTGTTATACTCGACCAGGGGACTTTGTTATACTCGATAGGGGAATTTGTTATACTCGATAAGGACTTCAATGTTAGACTCGGAACAGGTGAATTTGTTATACTCGACAGGGGACATTATACTCGACCAAGAGGCCTTTGTATACCGGGGAACTTTGGTATACCGATTAAGGACCTTTTTGGACTCGCGTGAAGGGCTTTGTTCATACTTTCGATCAATTTGTTATATACTCGATCAGGGGACCTACTTATACTCGAGCAGGGGGCTTTATTATACTCGAACAGGGGACTTTTTTATACTCGACCAGAGGACTTTGTTATACTCGACCAGGGGCTATGTTATACTTGATCAAGGGACTTTGTTATACTCGACCAGGGGACTTTTTATACTTGACCAATGGACTTTGTTATACTCAATGAGGGGCCTTTTGTTATACTCGATCAGGTGACTTTGTTATATACGACCAGGGGACTTTGTTATACTTGATTAGGGGACTTTGTTATGCTTGATCAGAGGACGATGTTATCCTCGACCAGGGGCCTTTCTTATACTCGATTAGAAAACTTTGTTATACTCGACCAGGGGACTTTGTTATACTCCACCTGGGACTTTGTTATACTCGATCAGGGGACTTTGTTATACTCGGTTCAGGTGCCTTTGTTATACTCGTCCAGTGGGCTTTGTTATACTATGATCAGGGGAATTTGTTATACTCGATCAGGGGACTTTTTTATACTCGACCAGAGGACTTTTTTATACTCGACCAGGGGCTATGTTATACTTGATCAAGGGACTTTGTTATACTCGTCCAGGGGACTTTCTATACTTGACCAATGGACTTTGTTATACTCAATGAGGGGCCTTTTGTTATACTCGATCAGGTGACTTTGTTATATACGACCAGGGGACTTTGTTATACTTGATTAGGGGACTTTGTTATACTTGATCAGAGGACTTTGTTATCCTCGACCAGGGGCCTTTGTTATACTCGATTACAAAGCTTTGTCATACTCGACCAGGGGACTTTGTTATACTCCACCAGGGACTTTGTTATTCTCGATCAGGGGACTTTGTTATACTCGGTTCAGGTGTCTTTGTTATACTCGTCCAGTGGGCTTTGTTATACTAGGATCAGGGGACTTTGTTATACTCAATCAGGGGACTTTTTCTTACTCGATCATGGCCCTTTGTTATACTCGACCAGGGGACTTTGTTATACTTGATTAGGGGACTTTGTTATGCTCGATCAAAGGACTTTGTTATATTTGATCAGAGGACTTTGTTATACTCGACCAGGGGCCTTTGATATACTCGATTAGAAAACTTTGTTATACTCGACCAGAGGCCTTTGTTATACTCGATTAGAAAACTTTGTTATACTCGACCAGGGGAGTTTGTTATACTCCACCAGGGACTTTGTTATACTCGATCAGGGGATATGTTATACTCGATCAGGGGACTTTGATATACTCGGTTGAGGTGTCTTTGTTATACTCGTCCAGTGGGCTTTGTTATACTAGGATCAGGGGACTTTGTTATACTCGATCAGGGGACTTTGTTATACACGACCAGGGGACTTTGTTATACGCGATCAAGGGACTTTTTTATACTCAACGAGAGGACTTTGTTATACTCGATTAGGGGATATGTTATACTCGATCAGGGGACTTTTTTATACTCAACCAGAGTACTTTGTTATACTCGATCAGGGGACTTAGTTATACTAAATCAGGGGACTTTGTTATACTCGATTAGGGGCCTTTGTTATACTCGACCAGGGGACTTTGTTATACTCGATCAGGGGACATTGTTATACTCGACCAGGGGACTTTTTTATACATGATCAGGGGAGTTTGTCATACTCGATCAGTGGACTTTCCTATATTTGACCAATGGACTTTGCTATACTCGACCAGGGGACATTGTTATGCTCGATCAGGGGACTTTGTTATACTCGACCAGAGAACTTTGTTATACTCGATCAGGGGATATGTTATACTCGATCAGGGGACTTTGTTATACTCGATTAGGTGACTTTGTTTTACTTGATTAGGGGACTTTTTTATACTCGATCAAAGGACTTTGTTATACTTGATCAGAGGACTTTGTTATACTTGACCAGGAGCCTTTGTTATACTCGATTAGAAAACTTTGTTATACTCGACCAGGGGACTTTTTTATACTCCACCAGGGACTCTGTTATACTCGATCAGGGGATATGTTATGCTCGATCAGGGGACTTTGTTATACTCGATTCAGGGGACTTTGTCTTACTCGATCAGGGTCCTTTGTTATACTCGACCAGGGGACTTTGTTATAATCGATTAGCGGACTTTGTTATGCTCAATCTGGGGACTTTGTTAAACTGGGCCACGAGACGTTGTTATACTCGATCAGGGGATTTTTGTTATACTCGATCAGGGGAATTTGTTATACTCGACCAGAGGCCTTTGTTACACTCGATCAGGGGACTTTGTTAACCTCGATAAGGGGACTTTGTTATACTCGATAAGGGGATTTTGTTATACTCAATAAGGGGACTTAATGTTAGACTCGAACAGGGGACTTTGTTTTACTCGATCAGGGGATTTTGTTACACTCGATCAGGGGATTTTGTTACACTCGACCAGAGGACTTTGTTATACTCGATCAAGGGATATGTTATACTCAATCAGGGGACTTTTTTATACTCGACCAGAGGACTATGTTATACTCGATCAGGAGACTTTGTTATACTCGACCAGGGGACTTTTTATACTTGACCAATGGACTTTGTTATACTCGATGAGGGGCCTTTGTTATACTCGATCTGGGGACTTTGTTATACTCGAGCAGGGGACTTTGTTATACTCCATCAGGGGTCTTTTTTATACTCGACAAGAGGACTATGTTATACTCGATCAGGGGACTTTGTTATACTCGACCAGGGGACTTTTTTATACTTGACCAATGGACTTTCTTATACTGAATGTGGGGCCTTTGTTATACTCGATATGGGGACTTTGTTATACTCGAACAGGGGACTTTTTTATACTTGACCAATGAACTTTGTTATACTAAATGAGGGGCCTTTGTTATACTCGACCAGAGGGCTTTGTTATACTAGATCAGGGGACTTTGTTATACTCAATCAGGGGCCTTTGTTATACCCGATTAGGGGCCTTTGTTATACTCGATGAGGGGGCTTTGTTATACTCGACCAGGGGACTTTGTTATACTCGATCAGGGGCCTTTGTTATACTCGACAAGGGACTTTTTTATAATTAATCAGGGGACATTGTCATACTCGACCAGTGGACTTTCCTATATTTGACCAATGGACTTTGCTATAGTTGACCAGGGGACTTTGTTATACTCGATTAGGGGACTTTGTTATGCTCAACCAGGGGACTTTGTTATACTCGATCGGGGGACTTTGTTATACTCGATGAGTGAACTTTCCTATATTTGACCAATGGACTTTGATATACTCGATAAGGGGCTTTTGTTATACTCGATCAGGTGACTTTGTTATACTCGACCAGGGGACTTTGTTATACTCGATCAGAGGACTTTGTTATACTCGAGCAGAGGACTTTGTTATACTCTGTCAGGGGACTTTGTTATACTCGTCCAGGGGGCTTTGTTATACTCGGTCAGGGGACTTTGTTATACTCGATCAGGGGACTTTGTCTTACTCGATCAGGGCCATTTACTATACTCGACCAGGGGACTTTGTTTTAATCGATAAGGGGACTTTGTTATTCTCGACCAGAGAACTTTGTTATACTCGACCAGAGGCCTTTGTTATCCTCGGTCAGGGACTATGTTATAATCGACCAGGGGACTTTGTTATACTCGTTCAGAGGACTTTGTTATACACGACAAGGGGACTTTTTTATTAATAATCAGAGGACTTTGTCATACTCGATCAGTGGACTTTCGTATATTTGACCAATGGACTTTGTTATGCTCGATCTGGGGTTTTGTTATACTGGGCCAGGAGACTTTGTTATACTCGATGAGGGGATATGTTATACTCGATCAAGGGACTTTGTTATACTCGATCAGGGGACTGTGTTATACTCGTCCAGGGGGCTTTGTTATACTAGATCAGGGGACTTTGTTATACTCGATCAGGGGACTTTTGTTATACTCGATCAGGGGACTTTGTTATACTCGACCAGGGGACTTTGTTATACTCGACCAGGGGTCTTTGTTATACTCGATCACCGGATTTTGTTATACTCGATAATGGGACTTTGTTATACTCGTCCAGGGGGCTTTGTTATACTGGGCCAGGGGACTTTTTTACACTCGATCAGCGGACTTTGTTATACTGGACCATGGGACTTTTTTATACTCGATCAGGGACTTTGTTATACTCGATAAGGAGACTTTGTTCTACTCGATAAGGGGAATTTGTTATACTCGATAAGGGGACTTTGTTAGACTCGATGAGGCGCCTTTGTTATACTAGATGAGGGGACTTTGTTATACTCGATTAGGGGCCTTTTTTAGACTCGATTAGGGGCCTTTGTTATACTCGATCAGGGGACCTTGTTATACTCGAGCAGGGGGCTTCGTTATACTCGATCAGGGGACATTGTTATACTCGATGAGGAGGCTTTGTTATACTCGATTAGGGGACTTTGCTATACTCGACCAGGGGACTTTGTTAAACTCAATCAGGGGACTTTGTTATACTCGACCAGGGGCCTTTGTTGTACTCGATTAGTTAACTTTGTTATACTCGACCAGGGGAAATTGTTATACTCCACCAGGGACTTTGTTATACTCGATCAGGGGATATGTTATACTCCATCAGGGGACTTTGTTATACTCGGTTCAGGGGTCTTTGTTATACTCGTCCAGTGGGCTTTGTTATTCTAGGATCAGGGGACTTTGTTATACTCGATCAAAGGACTTTGTCTTACTCAATGAGGGCCCTTTGTTATACTCGACCAGGTGACTTTGTTATAAACGATCAGCGGACTTTGTTATGCTCGATCTGGGGACTTTGTTATACTCTGCCAGGAGACGTTGTTATACTCGATGAGGGGATATGTTATACTCGATCAGGGTC
The DNA here is from genome assembly GCF_018991925.1 of Homarus americanus. Classification (NCBI taxonomy): domain Eukaryota; kingdom Metazoa; phylum Arthropoda; class Malacostraca; order Decapoda; family Nephropidae; genus Homarus; species Homarus americanus. The sequence continues at coordinate 30,013 of NW_024744183.1, read as the reverse complement.
TTTGTTATATTGGACCAGGGGAATTTGTTTTACTCGATCAAGGACTTTATTATACTCGATGAGGGGACTTTGTTATATTCGTCCAGGGGGCTTTGTTATACTCGATGAGGAGCCTTTGTTATACTCGATATGGGGACTTTGTTATACTCGACCAGGGGACTTTTTTATACTTGACCAATGGACTTTGTTATACTCAATGAGGGGCCTTTGTTATACTCGATCAGGGGACTTTCTTATACTTGACCAGGGGACTTTGTTATACACGATCAGGGGACTTTTTTATACTCGATCAGGGGACTTTGTTATACTCAACAAGAGGACTATGTTATACTCGATCAGGGGACTTTGTTATACTCAATCAGGGACTTTGTTATACTCGATGAGGGGCCTTTGTTATACTCGATGAGGGGGCTTTGTTATACTCGACCAGGGGACTTTGTTATACTCGACCAGGGGACTTTGTTATACTCGATCAGGGGACTTTGTTATACTCGACAAGAGGACTTTTTTATACTCGGTCAGGGGATATGTTATACTTGATCAGGGGACTTTGTTATACTCGACCAGGGGACTTTGTTATAATCGCCCAGGGGCCATTGTTATACGTGATTAGAAAACTTTGTTATACTCGACCAGGGGACTTTGTTATACTCGATCAAGGGACTTCTGTTATACTCGATGAGGGGACTTTGTTATACTCGACCAGGGGCCTTTGTTATACAGGATCACCGGACTTTGTTATACTCGAACAAGGGACTTTGTTATACTCGATTAGGGGCCTTTGATATACTAGATCAGGGGACTTTGTTATACTCGATGAGGGGCCTTTTTTAGACTCGATCAGGGGCCTTTGTTATACTCGATCAGGGTACTTTGTTATACTCGATTAGGGGACTTTCTTATACTCGAGCAGGGGGCTATGTTATACTCGATCAGGGGACTTTGTTATACTCGATGAGGAGGCTTTGTTATACTCGATCAGGGGACTTTGCTATACTCGGTTCAGGGGTCTTTGTTATACTCGTCCAGTGGGCTTTGTTATACTAGGATTAGGGGACTTTGTCTTACTCAATGAGGGCCCTTTGTTATACTCGACCAGGGGACTTATTTATACTTGATCAATGGACTTTGTTATAATCCATGAGGGGCCTTTGTTATACTGCGCCAGGAGACGTTGTTATACTCGATGAGGGGATATGTTATACTCGATCAGGGTCTTTGTTATATTGGACCAGGGGACTTTGTTAAAATCGATCAGGGACTTTATTATACTCGATGAGGGGACTTTGTTATATTCGTCCAGGGGGCTTCGTTATACTCGATGAGGAGCCTTTGTTATACTCGATATGGGGACTTTGTTATACTCGACCAGGAGAGTTTTTTATACTTGACCAATGGACTTTGTTATACTCAGTGAGGGCCCTTTGTTATACTCGATCAGGGGACTTTCTTATACTTGACCAGGGGACTTTGTTATACTCAATCAGGGACTTTGTTATACTCGACAAGAGGACTTTGTTATACTCGGTCAGGGGATATGTTATATTCGATCAGGGGCCTTTGTTATACTCAATCAGGGGACTTTGTTATACTCGATGAGGAGGCTTTGTTATACTCGATCAGGGAACTTTGCTATACTCGACCAGGAGACTTTGTTATACTCGATCAGGGGACTTTGTTATACTCGACCAGGGGACTTTTTTATACTTGATCAATGGACTTTGTTATACTCGATGAGGGGCCATTGTTATACTCGATCTGGGGACTTTGTTATACTCGACTAGGGGACTTTTTTATACATGACCAATGGACTTTGTTATACTCAATGAGGGGCCTTTGTTATACTCGATCAGGGGACTTTTTTATACTCGACCAGGGGACTTTGTTATATGCGATCAGGGGACTTTTTTATACTCGATCAGGGACTTTGTTATACTCAACCAGAGGACTTTGTCATACTTGATCAGGGGACTTTGTTATACTCAATCAGGGGACTTTGTCATACTCGATCAGTGGACTTTCCTATATTTGACCAATGGACTTTGCTATACTCGATGAGGGGCTTTTGTTATACTCGATGAGGGGACTTTGTTATACTCGACCAGGGGACTTTGTTATACTCGATCCGGGGACTTTGTTATACTCGAGCAGAGAACTTTGTTATACTCTGTGAGGGGACTTTTTTATACACGTCCAGGTTGCTTTGTTATACTCAGTCAGGGGACTTTATTATACTCGATCAGGGGAAATTGTCTTACTCGATCAGGACCCTTTGCTATACTCGACAAGGGGAGTTTGTTTTAATCGATCAGTGGACTTTGTTATACTCGATCAGGGGACTTTGTTATACTGGGCCAGAGGACTTTTTGTATACTCGGTCAGGGGACTTTGTTATACTAGTATCAGGGGACTTTGTTATTCTCGACCAGGGGACTTTGTTATACTCGACCAGAGGCCTTTGTTATCCTCGGTACGGGACTATGTTATAATCTATCAGGGGAATTTGTTATGCTCGATCTGGGGCTTTGTTATACTGGCCTAGGAGACTTTGTTATTCTCGATGAGGGGATATGTTATTCTCGATCAGGGGACTTTGTTATACTCGATCACGGGACTTTTGTTATACTCGATCAGGGGACTTTGTTATACTCGATCACGGGACTTTTGTTATACTCGATCAGGGGACTTTGTTATACTCGTCCAGGGGGCTTTGTTATACTCGACCAGGGGACTTTGTTATAATCGATCAAGGGACTTTGTTATGCTCGATATGGGGACTTTGTTATACTGGGCCAGGGGACATTTTTATACTCGATCAGCGGACTTTGTTATACTCGATAAGGGGACTTTGTTGTACTCGATAAGGGGAATTTGTTATACTCGATAAGGGGGCTTTGTTATACTTAGATCAGGGGACTTTGTTATTCTCGACCAGGGGACTTTGTTATACTCGACCAGAGGCCTTTGTTATACGCGGTCCGGGGACTTTGTTATATTCGTCCAGGGGGCTTTGTTATACTCGATCAGAGGACTTTGTTATACTCGACCAGGGGACTTTGTTGTAATCGATCAGGGGACTTTCTTATGCTCGATCTGGGGACTTTGTTATACTCGATGAGAAGACTTTGTTATATTCATCCAGGGGGCTTTGTTATACTCGATCAGGGAACTTTGTTATACTCGATCAGGGACTTTATTATACTCGACAAGGGGCCTTTTTTATACTTGACCAATGGACTTTGTTATACTCAATGAGAGGCCTTTGTTATACTCGATCAGGGGACTTTCTTAAACTCGACCAGGGGACTTTGTTATACACGATCAGGGGACTTTTATATACTCGATCAAGGGACTTTGTTATACTCAACCAGAGGACTCTGCTATACTCGATCAGGGGACTTTGTTATACTCAATCAGGGGACTTTGTTATACTCGATGAGGGGCCTTTGTTATACTCGATGAGGGGGCTTTGTTATACTCGACCAGGGGACTTTGTTATATTCGACCAGCGGACTTTGTTATACTCGACCAGGGGACTTTTGTTATAATCGACCAGGGGCCTTTGTATACTCGATTAGAAAACTTTGTTATACTCGACCAGGGGACTTTGTTATACTCGATCAAGGGACTTATGTTATACTCGATGAGGGAACTTTGTTATACTCGATCAGGGGACTTTCTTATACTCGAGCAGGAGGCTGTGTTATACTCGATCAGGGGACTTTGTAATGCTGAATGAGGAAGCTTTGTTATACTCGATGAGGAGACTTTGCTATACTCGACCAGGGGACTTTGTTATACTCGGTCATGGGACTTTGTTACACTCGACCAGGGGACTTTTTTATACTTGACCAATGGACTTTGGTTATACTCGAAGAGGGGCCTTTGTCATACTCGATCTGGGGACTTTGTTATACTCGACCAGGGGACTTTGTTATACTCGACCAGGGGACTTTTTTATACTTGACCAATGGACATTGTTATACTCAATGAGGGGCCTTTGTTATACTCGATCAGGGGACTTTGTTATACTCGACCAAGGGACTTTGTTATATGCGATCAGGGGACTTTTTTATACTCGATCAGGGACTTTGTTATACTCAACCAGAGGACTATGTTATACTCGATCAGGGGACTTTGTTATACTCAATCAGGTGACTTTGTTATACTCGATTAGGGGCCTTTGTTATAATCGATGAGGGGGGCTTTGTTATACTCGACCAGGGGACATTGTTATACTCGATCAGGGGACTTTGTTGTACTCGACAAGGGGACTTTTTTATAATTAATCAGGGACTTTGTCATACTCGATCAGTGGACTTTGCTATATTTGACCAATGGACTTTACTATACTCGATGAGGGGCTTTTGTTATACTCGATCAGGGGACTTTGTTATACTCGACCAGGGGACTTTGTTATACTCGATTAGGGGACTTTGTTATACTCGAGCAGAGGACTTGGGGATATTCGATCAGGGGATATGTTATATTCGATCAGGGGACTTTGTTATGATCGGTTCAGGGGTCTTTGTTATACTCGTCCAATGGGCTTTGTTATACCAGGATCAGGGGACTTTGTTATACTCGATCAGGGGTCTTTGTTATACTCGATTAGAAAACTTTGTTATACTCGACCAGGGACTTTGTTATACTCGATCAGGGGATATGTTATATTCGATCAGGGGACTTCGTTATGCTCGGTTCAGGGGGCCTTGTTATACAAGGCTCAGGGGACATTGTTATTCTCGACCAGGGGACTTTGTTATACTCGACCAGCGGCCTTTGTTATACTCGGTCAGGAGACTTTGTTATGCTCGATCTGGGGACTTTGTTATACTGGGTCAGGAAACGTTGTTATACTCGATCAGGGGACTTTGTTAATCTCGACAAGGGGACTTTGTTATACTCGACCAGAGGCCTTTGCTATACTCGGTCTGGGGACTTTGTTATAATCGATCAGGGGACTTTGTTATGCTCGATCTGGGGACTTTGTTATACTGGGCCTGGAGACTTTGTTATACTCGATATGGGGGCTTTGTTATACGGGGCCAGGGGACTTTTTTATACTCGATCAGGGGACTTTGTATTACACGACCAGGGGACTTTTGTTATACTCGATCAGGGGCCTTTGTTATACTCGATCACCTGACTTTGTTATACTCGATAAGGGGTCTTTGTAATACTCGATAAGGGGAATTTGTTATACTCGATAAGGGGACTTTGTTAGACTCGAACAGGGGACTTTGTTATACTCGATGAGGGGCCTTTCTTATACTCGATCAAGGGGACTTTGTTATACTCGGTTCAGGGGTCTTTGTTATACCCGTCCAGTGGGCTTTGTTATAATAGGATCAGTGGACTTTTTTATACTCGATGAAGGGACTTTGCCTTACTCGATGAGGGCCCTTTGTTATACTCGACCAGGGGACTTTGTTATAATCGATCATGGGACTTTATTATGTTCGATATGGGGACTTTGTTATACTCGATTTAGGACTTTGTTATACTCGACAAGGGGACTTTTTTATACTTGTCCAGGGGGCTTTGTTATACTCGATCAGGGGACTTTGTTATACTCGATCAGGGACTTTGTTATACTCGATCAGGGGACTTTGTTATACTTGTCCAGGGGGCTTTGTTATGCTCGATCAGGGGACTTTGTTATACTCGATCAAGGACTTTGTTATACTCGACAAGGGGACTTTTTTATACTTGACCAATGGACTTTGTTATACTCGATGAGGGGCCTTTGTTATACTCGATCTGGGGACTTTGTTATACTAGACCAGGGGACTGTTTTATACTTGACCAATGGACTTTGTTATACTCGACCAGGGGACTTTGTTATAATCGATCAGGGGACTTTGTTATGCTCGATCTGGCGACTTTGTTATACTGCGCCAGGAGACGTTGTTATACTCGATGAGGGGATATGTTATACTCGGTCAGGGTCTTTGTTATATTGGACCAGGGGACTTTGTTATACTCGATCAGGGCCTTTGTTATACTCGATTAGGGGACTTTGTTATACTCGTCCAGGGGGCTTTGTTATACTCGATCAGGGGACTTTGTTATACTCGACCAGGGGCCTTTGTTATACTCGATTACCGGATTTTGTTAGACTCGAACAAGGGACTTTGTTTTACTCGACTAGGGTACTTTGTTATCCTCGATTAGGCGGCTTTGTTATACTCGATCAGGGAACTTTGTTATACTCGATGAGGGGCCTTTGTTATACTCGTTCAGGGGCCTTTGTTATACTAGATCAAGGGACTTTGTTATACTCGATGAGGGGCCTTTTTTGGACTCGATCAGGGGCCTTTGTTATACTCGATCAGAGGACTTTGTTATACTCGATCAGGGGACTTTCTTATACTCGAGCAGGGGGCAGTGTTATACTCGATCAGGGGACTTTGTTATACTCGATGTGGAGGCTTTTTTATACTCGATGAGGGGACTTTGCTATACTCGACCAGGGGACTTTGTTATACTCGATTAGGGGACTTTGTTATACTCGACCAGGGGACCTTTTTATACTTGACCAATGGACTTTGTTATACTCGATGAGGGGCCTTTGTTATACTCGATCTGGGGACTTTGTTATACTCGATCAGGGGACTTTGTTATACTCCATCAGGGGACTTTTTTATACTCGACCAGAGGACTTTGTTATACTCGATCAGGGGACTTTGTTATACTCGACCAGGGGACTTTTTTATACTTGACCAATGGACTTTGTTATACTCAATGAGGGGCCTTTGTTATACTCGACCAGGGGACTTTGTTATACTCGACCAGGGGACTTTGTTATATGCGATCAGAGGACTTTTTTATACTCGATTAGGGACTTTGTTATTCTCAACCAGAACACTTTGTTATGCTCGATCAGGGGACTTTGTTATACTCAATCAGGGGACTTTGTTATACTCGACAAGGTGACTTTTTTATAATTAATCAGGGGACATTGTCATACTCGATCAGTGGACTTTCCTATATTTGACCAATGGACTTTGCTATACTCGATGAGGGGCTTTTAATATACTCGATCAGGGACTTTGTTATACTCGATCAGGGGATATGTTATACTCGATCAGGGGACTTTGTTATGCTCGGTTCAGGGGTCTTTGTTATACTCGTCCATTGGGCTTTGTTATACTAGGATCAGGGGACTTTGTTATACTCGATCAGGGGACTTTGTCTTACTCGATGATGGCCCTTTGTTATACTCCACCAGGGGACTTTGTTATAATCGATCAGGGGACTTTGTTATGCTCCATCTGGGGACTTTGTTATACTGCGCCAGGAGACGTTGTTATCCTTGATGAGGGGATATGTTATACTCGATCAAGGGACTTTGTTATACTGGACCAGGAGACTTTGTTATACTCGATCAGGGGACTTTGTTATACTCGTCCAGGGGGCTTTGTTATGCTCGATCTAGGGACATTCTTATGGTGGGTCAGGAAACGTTGTTATACTCGATCAGGGGATATGTTATACTCGATCAGGGGACTTTGTTATACTGGACCAGGGGACTTTGTTATACTCGTCCAGGGGGCTTTGTTATATTACGATCAGCGGACTTTGTTATTCTCGACAAGGGGACTTTGTTATACTCAATGAGGGGCCTTTGTTATACTCGATCAGGGGACTTTCTTATACTTGACCAGGGGACTTTGTTATACACGATCAGGGGACTTTGTTATACTCAATCAGGGGACTTTGTCATACTCGATCAGTGGACTTTCCTATATTTGACCAATGGACTTTGCTATACTCGATGAGGGGCTTTTGTTATACTCGATGAGGGGACTTTGTTATACTCGACCAGGGGACTTTGTTATACTCGACCAGAGGACTTTGTTATACTCGAATAGGGGACTTTGTTATACTCGACCAGGGGACTTTTTTATACTTGACCAATGGACTTTGTTATATTCAATGAGGGGCCTTTGTTATACTCGACCAGGGGACTTTGTTATACTCGACCAGGGGACTTTGTTATATGCGATCAGAGAACTTTTTTATACTCGATCAGGGACTTTGTTATTCTCAACCAGAACACTTTGTTATACTCGATCAGGGGACTTTGTTATACTCAATCAGGGGACTTTTTTATACTCGACAAGGTGACTTTTTTATAATTAATCAGGGGACATTGTCATACTCGATCAGTGGACTTTCCTATATTTGACCAATGGACTTTGCTATACTCGATGAGGGGCTTTTAATATACTCGATAAGGGGACTTTGTTATACTCGATCAGGGGATATGTTATACTCGATCAGGGGACTTGGTTATGCTCGGTTCAGGGGTCTTTGTTATACTCGTCCATTGGGCTTTGTTATACTAGGATCAGGGGACTTTGTTATACTCGATCAGGGGACTTTGTCTTACTCGATGATGGCCCTTTGTTATACTCCACCAGGGGACTTTGTTATAATCGATCAGGGGACTTTGTTATGCTCCATCTGGGGACTTTGTTATACTGCGCCAGGAGACGTTGTTATCCTTGATGAGGGGATATGTTATACTCGATCAGGGGACTGTGTTATACTGGACCAGGTGACTTTGTTATACTCGATCAGGGGACTTTGTTATACTCGTCCAGGGGGCTTTGTTATGCTCGATCTAGGGACTTTCTTATAGTGGGTCAGGAAACGTTGTTATACTCGATCAGGGGATATGTTATACTCGATCAGGGGACTTTGTTATACTGGACCAGGGGACTTGTTATACTCGTCCAGGGGCTTTGTTATATTACGAACAGCGGACTTTGTTATTCTCGACAAGGGGACTTTGTTATACTCGACCAGAGGCCTTTGTTATACTCGGTCTGGGTGACTTTGTTATAATCGATCAGGGGACTTTGTTATGCTCGATCTGGGGAATTTGTTATACTGGGCCTGGATTCTTTGTTATACTCGATCAGGGGATATGTTATACTCGATCAGGGGACTTTTTTATACTTGACCAGAGGACTTTGTTTTACTCGATCAGAGGATATGTTATACTCGATCAGTGGACTTTGTTATACTCGATTAGGGGCCTTTGTTATACTCGATGAGGGGGCTTTGTTATACTCGACCAGGGGACTTTGTTATACTCGATCAGGGAACTTTGTTATACTCAACCAGGGGACTTTTTTAAAATTAATCAGGGGACTTTGTCATACTCGATCAGGGGAATTTTGTTATACGCGATCAGGGGATATGTTATACTCGATCAGGGGACTTTGTTATACTCAACCAGAGGACTTTGTTATACTCGATCAGGGGACTTTGTTATACTCAATCATGGGACTTTGTTATACTCGATGAGGGGTTTTGGTTATCCTCGATCAGGGGATTTTGTTATACTCGACCAGGGGACTTTGTTATACTCGATCAGGAGACTTTGTTATACTCGACCAGGGGAATTTGTTATACTCGATCAGGGGACTTTGTTATACTCGTCTAGGGGGCTTTTTTATACACGATCAGGGGACTGTGTAATACTCGATCAGGGGACTTTGTCCTACTCGATCAGGGCCCTTTGCTATACTCGACCAGGGAACTTTGTTATAATCGATCAGGGGACTTTGTTATACTGGACCAGGGGACTTTTTTATACCCGATGAGGGGGCTTTGTTATACTCGATCAGGGGACTTTGGTTATACTCGATCAGGGGACTTTGTTATACTCGACCAGGGGCCTTTGTTATACTCGATCAGGGGACTTTTTTATACTCGATAAGAGGAATTTGTTATACTCGATCAGGGGACTTTGTATTTCTCGATCAGGGCCCTTTGCTATACTCAACCAGGGGACTTTGTTATAATCGATCAGGGACTTTGCTATGCTCGATATCGGGACATTGTTATACTTGGCCAGGGGACTATTTTTACTCGATCAGGGGACTTTGTTATACTAGTATCAGGGAACTTTGTTATTCTCGACCAGGGGACTTTGTTATACTCGGTCAGGGACTTTGTTATAATCAATCAGGGGACTTTGTTATGCTCGATCTGGGGACTTTGTTATACTGGGCCAGGAGACTGTGTTATACTCGATCAGGGGATATATTATACTCGATCAGGGGACTTTGTTATACTGGACCAGGGAACTTTGTTATACTCGATCAGGGGACTTTGTTATACTCGATCAGGGGTCTTTGTTATACTCGTCCAGGGGGCTTTGTTGTACTCGATCAGGGGACTTTGTTATACTCGATCAGGGGACTTGTCTTACTCGATCAGGGCCCTTTGCTATAATCGATCACCGGACTTTGTTATACTCGATAAGGGGTCTTTGTTATACTCGATATGGGGAATTTGTTATACCGGGCCAGGGGACTTTTTTATACTCGATCATGGGACTTTGTTATACACGATCAGGGAACTTTTGTTATACTCGATCAGGGGCCTTTGTTATACTCGATCACCGGACTTTGTTATACTCGATAAGGGGTCTTTGTAATACTCGATAAGGGGAATTTGCTATACTCGATAAGGGGACTTTGTTAGGCTCGAACAGGGGACTTTGTTATACTCGACCAGGGGACTTTGTTATACTCGATTAGGCGGCTTAGTTATACTCGATCAGGTGACTTTGTTATACTCGATGAGGGGCCTTTCTTATACTCGAAAAGGGGACTTTGTTATACTCGATCACCGGACTTTGTTATACTCGATAAGGGGTCTTTGTAATACTCGATAAGGGGAATTTGCTATACTCGATAAGGGGACTTTGTTAGACTCGAACAGGGGACTTTGTTATACTCGATCATCGGACTTTGTTATACTCGATAAGGGGTCTTTGTAATACTCGATAAGGGGAATTTGCTATACTCGATAAGGGGACTTTGTTAGTCTCGAACAGGGGCCTTTGTTATACTAGATAAGGGGACTTTGTTATACTCGGTTCAGGGGTCTTTGTTATACTCGTCCAGTGGGCTTTGTTATACTTGGATCAGGGGACTTTGTTATACTCGATCAAGGGACTTTGTCTTACTCGATGAAGGCCCTTTGTTATACTCGACCAGGGGACATTGTTATAATCGATCAGGGGACATTGTTTTGTTCGATCTGGGGACTTTGTTATACTGCGCCAGGAGACGTTGTTATACTCGATGAGGGGATATGTTATACTCGATCAGGGTCTTTGTTATATTGGACCAGGGGACTTTGTTATACTCGATCAGAGGACTTTGTTATACTCGTCCACGGGGCTTTGTTACACTCGATCAGGGGACTTTGATATACTCGATCAAGGACTTTGTTATACTCGACAAGGGGACTTTTTTATACTTGACCAATGGACTTTGTTATACTCGATGAGGGGCCTTTGTTATACTCGATCTGGGGACTTTGTTATACTCGATCAGGGGACTTTTTTATACTTGACCAATGGACTTTGTTATACTTGACCAGGAGACTTTGTTATAATCGATCAGGGGACTTTGTTTTGTTCGATCTGGGGACTTTGTTATACTGCGCCAGGAGACGTTGTTATACTCGATGAGGGGATATGATATACTCGTCCAGGGTCTTTGTTATATTGGTCCAGGGAACTTTGTTATACTCGATCAGGGGACTTTGTTATACTCGTCCATGGGGCTTTGTTATGCTCGATCTAGGGACTTTGTTATACTGGGTCAGGAAACGTTGTTATACTCGATCAGGGGACTTTGTTATACTGGACCAGGGGACTTTGTTATACTCGTCCAGGGGGCTTTGTTATATTAGGGTCAGGGGTCTTTGTTATTATCGACCAGGGGACTTTGTTATACTCGACCAGAGGCCTTTCTTATACTCGGTCGGGTGAGTTTGTTATAATCGATAAGGGGACTTTGTTATGCTCGATCTGGGGATATGTTATACTCGATCAGGGGACTTTTTCATACTTGACCAGAGGACTTTGTTATACTCGATCAGGGGATATGTTATACTCGATCAGTGGACTTTGTTATACTCGATTAGGGGCATTTGTTATACTCGATGAGGGGGCTTTGTTATACTCGACCAGGGGACTTTGTTATACTCGATCAGGGAACTTTGTTATACTCAACCAGGGGACTTTTTTAAAATTCATCATGGGACTTTGTCATACTCGATCAGGGGAATTTTGTTATACTCGATCAGGGGATATGTTATACTCGATCAGGGGACCTTGTTATACTCAACAAGAGGACTTTGTTATACTCGATAAGGGGACTTTGTTATACTCAATCAGGGGACTTTGTTATGCTCGATTAGGGGCCTTTGTTATACTCGATGAGGCGGCTTTGTTATACTCGACAAGGGGACTTTGTTATACTCGATCAGGGAACTTTGTTATACTCAACCAGGGGACTTTTTTAAAATTAATCAGGGGACTTTGTCATACTCGAACCAGGGGAATTTTGTTATACGCGATCAGGGGATATGTTATACTCGATCAGGGGACTTTGTTATACTCAACCAGAGGACTTTGTTATACTCGATCAGGGGATTTTTTTATACTCAATCATGGGACTTTGTTATACTCGATGAGGGGTTTTGGTTATCCTCGATCAGGGGACTTTGTTATCCTCGACCAGGGGACTTTGTTATACTCGATCAGGGGACTTTGTTATACTCGACCAGAGGGCTTTTTTATACTCGATCAGGGGATATGTTATACTCGATGAGGGGATTTTCTATACTTGATTAGGGGACTTTGTTATACTCGATCAGGGGAATTTTGTTATACTCGATTAGAGGACTTTGTTATACTCGACCAGGGGCCTTTGTTATACTCGATAAGAAAACTTTGTTTTACTCGACCAAGGGACTTTGTTATACTCGATCAAGGGACTTTTGTTATACTCGATCAGGGGATTTAGTTATACTCGTCCAGGGTCCTTTGTTATACTCGATCAGGGGACTTTGTTATACTGGACCAGGGGACTTTGTTATACTCGACCAGGGGCCTTTGTTATACTCGATCAGGGGACTTTGTTATACTCGATAAGGGGACTTTGTTATACTCGATAAGAGGAATTTGTTTTACTCGATCAGGGGACTATGTCTTACTCGATCAGAGCCCTTTGCTATACTCGACCAGGGTACTTTGATATAATCGATCAGGGGACTTTGTTATACTCGATATGGGGACTTTGTTAAACTGGGCCAGGGGACTTTTTTATACTCGATCAGGGGTCTTTGTTATGCTCGATCAGGGGACTTTTGTTATACTCGATCTGGGGACTTTTTTATACTCGACCAGGAGGGTTATACTCGCCTTTGTTATACTCGATCACCGGACTTTGTTATACTCGATAAGGAGTCTTTGTAATACTCGATAAGGGGAATTTGTTATACTCGATAAGGGGACTTTGTTATAATCGATCAGGTGACTTTGTTATACTCTATGAGGGGCCTTTCTAATACTCGATCAGGGGCCTTTGTTATCCTAGATCAGGGGAATTTGTTATACTTGGCCAGGGAACTTTGTTATTCTCGATCAGGGGACTTTGTTATAATCGATCAGGGACTTTGTTATACTCGTCCAGGGGGCTTTGTTGTACTCGATCAGGGGACTTTGTTATACTCGATCAGGGGACTTGTCTTACTCGATCAGGGCCCTTTGCTATACTCGATCACCGGACTTTGTTATACTCGATAAGGGGTCTTTGTTATACTCGATATGGGGACTTTGTTATACCGGGCCAGGGGACTTTTTTGTACTCGATCAGGGGACTTTGTTATACACGATCAGGGAACTTTTGTTATACTCGATCACCGGACTTTGTTATACTCGATAAGGGGTCTTTGTAATACTCGATAAGTGGAATTTGCTATACTCGATAAGGGGACTTTGTTAGACTCGAACAGGGGACTTTGTTATACTCGACCTGGGGACTTTGTTATACTGGGCCAGGAGACTGTGTTATACTCGCTTATGTTATACTCGATCAGGGGACTTTGTTATACTTGGCCAGGGAACTTTGTTATACTCGATCAGGGGACTTTGTTATAATCGATCAGGGACTTTGTTATACTCGTCCAGGGGGCTTTGTTATACTCGATCAGGGGACTTTGTTATACTCGATCAGGGGACTTGTCTTACTCGACTCAGGGCCCTTTGCTATACTCGATCACCGGACTTTGTTATACTCGATAAGGGGTCTTTGTTATACTCGATATGGGGACTTTGTTATACCGGGCCAGGGGACTTTTTTATGCTCGATCAGGGGACTTTGTTATACACGATCAGGGAACTTTTGTTATAGTCGATCAGGGGCCTTTGTTATACTCGATCACCGGACTTTGTTATACTCGATAAGGGGTCTTTGTAATACTCGATAAGGGGAATTTGCTATACTCGATAAGGGGACTTTGTTAGACTCGAACAGGGGACTTTGTTATACTCGACCAGGGGACTTTGTTATACTCGATTAGGCGGCTTAGTTATACTCGATCAGGTGACTTTGTTATACTCGATGAGGGGCCTTTCTTATACTCGATCAGGGGCCTTTGTTATACTAGATAAGGGGACTTTGTTATACTCGGTTCAGGGGTCTTTGTTATACTCGTCCAGTGGGCTTTGTTATACTAGGATCAGGGGACTTTGTTATTCTCGATCAAGGGACTTTGTCTTACTCGATGAGGGCCCTTTGTTATACTACCAGGGGACTTTGTTTTGTTCGATCTGGGGACTTTGTTATACTGCGCCAGGAGACTTTGTTATATTCGATGAGGGGATATGTTATACATCGATCAGGGTCTTTGTTAGATTGGACCAGGGGACTTTGTTATACTCGATCAGGGGACTTTGTTATACTCGTCCACTGGGCTTTGTTATACTCGATCAGGGGACTTTGTTATACTCGATCAAGGACTTTGTTATACTCGACAAGGGGACTTTTTTATACTTGACCAATGGACTTTGTTATACTCAATGAGGGGCCTTTGTTATACTCGATCTGGGGACTTTGTTATACCTGATCAGGGGACTTTGTTTTGTTCGATCTGGGGACTTTGTTATACTGCGCCAGGAGACGTTGTTATACTCGATGAGGGGATATGATATACTCGACCAGGGTCTTTGTTATATTGGTCCAGGAAACTTTGTTATACTCGATCAGGGACTTTGTTATACTCGATCAGGGGACTTTGTTATACTCGTCCAGGGGGCTTTGTTATGCTCGATCTAGGGACTTTGTTATACTGGGTCAGGAAACGTTGTTATACTCGATCAGGGGACTTTGTTATACTGGACCAGGGGACTTTGTTATACTCATCCAGGGGGCTTTGTTATATTAGGATCAGGGGACTTTGTTATTATCGACCAGGGGACTTTGTTATACTGGACCAGAGGCCTTTCATATACTCGGTCGGGTGACTTTGTTATAATCGATCAGGGGACTTTGTTATTCTCGATCTGGGGATTTTGTTATACTGGGCCTGGAGACTTTGTTATACTCGATCAGGGGATATGTTATACTCGATCAGGGGACTTTTTTATACTTGACCAGAGGACTTTGTTATACTCGATCAGGGGATATGTTATACTCGATCAGTGGACTCTTAAAAAGCATACCTGGGATTAAAGCCCTTGTTGGTACTCGATGAGGGGGGCTTTCTTTGTTATACTGACCAGGACTTGTTATACTCGATCAGGAACTTTGTTATACTCAAATTCAGGACTTTTTAAAAATTAATCAGGACCTTTGCTGCCACTCGGGATCAGGGAATTTTGTTATACTCGATAAGGGACTTGTTATACTCAATCAGGGGACTTTGTTATGCTCGATTAGGGGCCTTTGTTATACTCTCGCTGATGAGGGGGGGCTTTATACTTTGACAAGGGACTTTGTTATACTCGGATCAGGGAACTTTGTTATACTCCACCAGGGACTTTTTTAAAAATTAATCAGGGACTTTTATGAATAATTAGATTCAGAGGACTTTTTTATACTCGATCAGGGGATATGTTATACTCGATGAGGGGATTTTCTATTCTTGATTAGGGGACTTTGTTATACTCGATCAGGGGAATTTTGTTATACTCGATGAGAGGACTTTGTTATACTCGACCAGGGGCCTTTGTTATACTCGATAAGAAAACTTTGTTATACTCGACCAAGGGACTTTGTTATACTCGATCAAGGGACTTTTGTTATACTCGATCAGGGGACTTAGCTATACTCGTCCAGGGTCCTTTGTTATACTCGATCAGGGGACTTTGTTATACTGGACCAGGGGACTTTTTTATACCCGATCAGGGGACTTTGTTATACACGATCAGGGGACTTCTGTTATCCTCGATCAGGGGACTTTGTTATACTCGACCAGGGGCCTTTGTTATACTCGATCAGGGGACTTTGTTATACTCGATAAGGGGACTTTGTTATTCTCGATAAGAGGAATTTGTTATACTCGATCAGGGGACTTTGTCTTACTCGATGAGAGCCCTTTGCTATACTCGACCAGGGGACTTTGATATAATGGATCAGAGGACTTTGTTATACTCGATATGGGGACTTTGTTATACTGGGCCAGGGGACTTTTTTATACTCGATCAGGGGACTTTGTTATACTCGATCAGGGGACTTTTGTTATACTCGATCTGGGGACGTTTTTATACTCGACCAGGGCCTTTGTTATACTCGATCACCGGACTTTGTTATACTCGATAAGGAGTCTTTGTAATACTCGATAAGGGGAAATTGTTATACTCGATAAGGGGAATTTGTTATACAAGAGCAGGTGACTTTGTTATACTCTATGAGGGACCTTTCTAATACTCGATCAGGGGCCTTTGTTATCCTAGATCAGGGGACTTTGTTATACTCGGTTCAGGGGTCTTTATTATACTCGTACAGTGGGCTTTGTTATACTAGGATCAGGGGACTTTGTTATACTCGATCAAGGGACTTTGTCTTACTCGATGAGGGCCCTTTGTTATACTCGACCAGGGGACATTGTTATAATTGATCAGGGGACTTTGTTTTGTTCGATCTGAGGACTTTGTTATACTGCGCCAGGAGACGTTGTTATACTGGATGAGGGGATATGTTATACTCGATCAGGGTCTTTGTTATATTGGACCAGGGGACTTTATTATACTCGATCAGGGACTTTGTTATACTCGATCAGGGGACTTTGTTGTACTCGTCCAGGGGGCTTTGTTATACTCGATGAGGGGACTTTGTTATACTCGATCAAGGACTTTGTTATACTCGACAGGGGGACTTTTCTATACTTGGCCAATGGACTTTGTAATACTCGATGAGGGGCCTTTGTTATACTCGATCTGGGGACTTTGTTATACTCGACCAGGGGACTTTTTTATACTTGACCAATGGACTTTGTTATACTCGACCAGGGACTTGTTATAATCGATCAGGGACTTTGTTATACTCTCGATCAGGGACTTTGTTATACTCGATCAGGGACTTTGTTATACTCGTCCAGGGGGCTTTGTTATACTCGATCAGGGACTTTGTTATCCTGCAGATCAGGGACTTTGTTATACTCGGTTCAGGGTTCTTGTTATACTACCGTCCAGTACTTTGTTATACTAGGATCAGGGACCTTTGTAATACCTTTGAGGACTTTGTCTTACTCGGCGAGGGCCCCTTTTGTTATACTCTCGACCAGGGACTTCGCAATCGATCAGGGGACTTTGTTAGTGCTCGGATCTGGTGATCTTTGTTATAATTCGCCAGAGACGTTGTTATACCCGATGAGAGGGGATATGTTATACCTGGATCAGTCTTTCGGTTATATTGGACCAGGACTTTTATTGCGCTCTTGATCAGGACTTCATATACTGACTCAGGGACTTTGTTATACCGAATCAGGGACTTTGTTATACTCGATCAGGTGACTTTGTTATACTCGACCAGAGGACTTTTTTATACTCGATCAGGGGATATGTTATACTCGATGAGGGGATTTTCTATACTTGATTAGGGGACTTTGTTATACTCGATCATGGGAATTTGGGTTAAACTCGATCAGAGGACTTTGTTATACTCGACCAGGGGCCTTTGTTATACTCGATAAGAAAACTTTGTTATACTCGACCAAGGGAATTTGTTACACTCGATCAAGGGACTTTTCTTATACTCGATCAGGGGACTTTGTTATACTCGTCCAGGGTCGTTTGTTATACTCGATCAGGGGACTTTGTTATACTGGAACAGGGGACTTTTTTATACCCGATCAGGGGACTTTGTTATACTCGATCAGGGGACTTTTGTTATCCTCGATCAGGGGACTTTGTTATACTCGACCAGGGGCCTTTGTTATACTCGATAAGAGGAAATTATTATACTCGATCAGGGGACTTTGTCTTACTCGATCAGAGCCCTTTGCTATACTCGACCAGGGGACTTTGATATAATCGATCAGGGGACTTTGTTATACTCGATATGGGGACTTTGTTATACTGGGCCAGGACTTTTATACTGATCAGGGGACTTTGTTATACTTTAATGACTTTGTTGTACTCGATTCAGACTTTATACTCGACCAGGGGCCTTTGTTATACTCGATCACCGGACTTTGTTATACTCGATAAGGAGTCTTTCTAATACCCGATCAGGGGCCTTTGTTATCCTAGATCAGGGGACTTTGTTATACTCGGTTCAGGGTGCTTTGTTATACTCGTCCAGTGGGCTTTGTTATACTAGGATCAGGGGACTTTGTAATACTCGATCAAGGGACTTTGTCTTACTCGATGAGGGCCCTTTGTTATACTCGACCAGGGGACTTTGTTATAATCGATCAGGGGACTTTGTTATGCTCGATCTGCGGACTTTGTTATACTCCGCCAGGAGACGTTGTTATACTCGATGAGGGGATATGTTATACTCGATCAGGGTCTTTGTTATATTGGACCAGGGGACTTTATTATACTTGATCAGGGACTTTGTTATACTCGATCAGGGGACTTTGTTATACTCGACCAGGGGACTTTGTTATACTCGATCAGGTGACTTTGTTATACTCGACCAGAGGACTTTTTTATACTCGATCAGGGGATATGTTATACTCGATGAGGGGATTTTCTATACTTGTTTAGGGGACTTTGTTATACTCGATCATGGGAATTTTGTTAAACTCGATCAGAGGACTTTGTTATACTCGACCAGGGGCCTTTGTTATACTCGAAAAGAAAACTTTGTTATACTCGACCAAGGGACTTTGTTATACTCGATCAAGGGACTTTTGTTATACTCGATCAGGGGACTTTGTTATACTCGTCCAGGGTCCTTTGTTATACTCGATCAGGGGACTTTGTTATACTGGACCAGGGGACTTTTTTATACCCGATCAGGGGACTTTGTTATACTCGATCAGGGGACTTTTGTTATCCTCGATCAGGGACTTTGTTATACTCGACCAGGGGCCTTTGTTATACTCGATCAGGGAACTTTGTTATACTCGATAAGGGGACTTTGTTATACTCGATAAGAGGAAATTGTTATACTCGATCAGGGGACTTTGTCTTACTGATCGTATTCTTTTAAGCACTCGACCAGGGACTTTGATAATCGATCGTGCGTACTTGTTATACTGGATATGGGGACTTTGTTATACTCGATCAGGGGCCTTTGTTGTACCGCTGATCAGGGGATTCTTTGTTATACCGATCAGGACTTTTTGTTGTATCGATTCAGATCTTTTTTATACCTAATCAGGGGACTTTGTTATACTCGATCAGGTGACTTTGTTATACTCTATGAGGGGCCTTTCTAATACTCGATCAGGGGCCTTTGTTATCCTAGATCAGGGGACTTTGTTATACTCGGTTCAGGGTTCTTTGTTATACTCGTCCAGTGGGCTTTGTTATACTAGGATCAGGGGACTTTGTAATACTCGATCAAGGGACTTTGTCTTACTCGATGAGGGCCCTTTGTTATACTCGACCAGGGGACTTTGTTATAATCGATCAGGGGACTTTGTTATGCTCGATCTGCGGACTTCGTTATCCTGCGCCAGGAGACGTTATACTCGATGAGGGGATATGTTATACTCGGTCAGGGTCTTTGTTATATTGGACCAGGGGACTTTATTATACTTGATCAGGGACTTTGTTATACTCGATCAGGGGACTTTGTTATACTCGACCAGGGGACTTTGTTATAATCGATCAGGGGACTTTGTTATACTCGACCAGAGTACTTTTTTATACTCGATCAGGGGATATGTTATACTCGATGAGGGGATTTTCTATACTTGATTAGGGGATTTTGTTATACTCGATCAGGGGAATTTTGTTAAACTCGATCAGAGAACTTTGTTATACTCGACCAGGGGCCTTTGTTATACTCGATAAGAAAACTTTGTTATACTCGACCAAGGGACTTTGTTATACTCGATCAAGGGACTTTTGTTATACTCGATCAGGGGACTTTGTTATACTCGTCCTGGGTCCTTTGTTATACTCGATCAGGGGACTTTTTATACTGGACCAGTGGACTTTTTTATACCCGATCAGGGGACTTTGTTATACTCGATCAGGGGACTTTTGTTATCCTCGATCAGGGGACTTTGTTATACTCGACCAGGGGCCTTTGTTATACTCGATCAGGGGACTTTGTTATACTCGATAAGGGGACTTTGTTATACTCGATGGGAGGAAATTGTTATACTCGATCAGGGGACTTTGTCTTACTCGATCAGAGACCTTTGCTATACTCGACCAGGGGACTTTGATATAATCGATCAGGGGACTTTGTTATACTCGATATGGGGACTTTGTTATACTGGGCCAGGGACTTTTTTATACTCGATCAGGGGACTTTGTTATACTCGATCTGGGGACTTTTGTTGTACTCGATCTGGGGACTTTTTTATACTCGACCAGGGGCCTTTGTTATACTCGATCACCGGACTTTGTTATACTCGATAAGGAGTCTTTTAAAATACCTGATAGCAAAGGGACTCCCCGGTTATACTCGATCACCGGACTTTGTTATACTCGATAAGGAGTCTTTCTAATACTCGATCAGGGGCCTTTGTTATCCTAGATCAGGGGACTTTGTTATACTCGGTTCAGGGTTCTTTGTTATACTCGTCCAGTGGGCTTTGTTATACTAGGATCAGGGGACTTTGTAATACTCGATCAAGGGACTTTGTCTTACTCGATGAGGGCCCTTTGTTATACTCGACCAGGGGACTTTGTGATAATCGATCAGGGGACTTTGTTATGCTCGATCTGCGGACTTTGTTATACTGCGCCAGGAGACGTTGTTATACTGGATGAGGGGATATGTTATACTCGATCAGGGTCTTTGTTATATTGGACCAGGGGACTTTATTATACTTGATCAGGGACTTTGTTATACTCGATCAGGGGACTTTGTTATACTCGTCCAGGGGGCTTTGTTATACTCGATGAGGAGACTTTGTTATACTCGATCAAAGACTTTGTTATACTCCACAAGGGGACTTTTTTATACTTGACCAATGGACTTTGTAATACTCGATGAGGGGCCTTTGTTATACTCGATCTGGGGACTTTGTTATACTCGACCAGGGGACTTTGTTATACTCGACCAGGGGACTTTGTTATAATAGATCAGGGGACTTTGTTATACTCGATCAGGGACTTTATTATACTCGATCAGGGGACTTTGTTATACTCGTCCAGGGGGCTTTGTTATACTCGATCAGGGGACTTTGTTATACTCGACCAGGGGCCTTTGTTATACTCGATCACCGGATTTTGTTTGTCTCAAACAGGGGACTAAGTTATACTCGACCAGGGGACTTTGTTATACTCGATTAGGCGGCTTTGTTATACTCGATCAGGGAACTTTGTTATTCTCGATGAGGGGCCTTTGTTATACTCGATCAGGGGCCTGTGTTATACTAGATCAGGGGCTTTTGTTATACTCGATGAGGGGCCTTTTTTGGACTCGATGAGGGGCCTTTGTTATACTCGATCAGGGGACTTTGTTATACTTGATCAGGGGACTTTCTTATACTCGAGCGGGGGGCTGTGTTAAACTCGATCAGGGGACTTTGTTATACTCGATGAGGAGGCTTTGTTATACTCGATCAGGGGATTTTGCTATACTCGACCAGGGGACTTTGTTATACTCGATCAGGGGACTTTGTTATACTCGACCAGGGGACTTTTTTATACTTGACCAATGGACTTTGTTATACTCGATGAGGGGCCTTTGTTATACTCGATCAGGGGACTTTCTTATACTCGAGCAGACGACTTTGGTATATTCGATCAGGGGATATGTTATACTCGATCAGGGGACTTTGTTATACTTGATTTGGGGACTTTGTTATACTCGTCCATTGGGCTTTGTTATAATAGGATCAGGGGACTTTGATATACTCGATCAGGGGACTTTGTCTTACTCGATGAGGGCCCTTTGTAATACTCGACCAGAGGACTTTGTTATAATCGATCAGGAAATTTTGTTATGCTCGATCTGGGGACTTTGTTATACTGCACCTGGAGACGTTGATATCCTAGATGAGGGGATATGTTATACTCGATCAGGGGACTTTGTTATACTGGACCAGGAGACTTTGTTATACTCGATCAGGGGACTTTGTTATACTCGATCAGGGGACTTTGTTATACTCGTCCAGGGGGCTTTGTTATGCTTGACCTAGGGACTTTGTTATACTAGGTCAGGAAACGTTGTTATACTCGATCAGGGGATATGTTATACTCGATCAGGGGAATTTGTTATACTGGACCAGGGGACTTTGTTATACTCGTCCAGGGGGCTTTGTTATATTAGGATCAGGGGACTTTGTTATTCTCGACCAGGGGACTTTGTTATACTCGACCAGAGGCCTTTCTTATACTCGGTCTGGGTGACTTTGTCATAATCGATCAAGGGACTTTGTTATGCTCGATCTGGGGACTTTGTTATACTGGGCCTGGAGACTTTGTTATACTCGATCAGGGTATATGTTATACTCGATCAGGGGACTTTTTTATACTTGACCAGAGGACTTTGTTATACTCGATCAGGGGATATGTTATACTCGATCAGTGGACATTGTTATACTCGATTAGGGGCCTTTGTTATACTCGATGAGGGGACTTTGTTATACTGGGCCAGGGGACTTTTTTATACTCGATCAGGGGACTTTGTTATACTCGATCAGGGGACTTTTGTTATACTCGATCTGGGGACTTTGTTATACTCGATGAGAGCCCTTTGCTATACTCGACCAGGGGACTTTGATATAATCGATCAGGGGACTTTGTTATACTCAATATGGGGACTTTGTTATACTGGGCCAGGGGACTTTTTTATACTCGATCAGGGGACTTTGTTATACTCGATCAGGGGACTTTTGTTGTACTCGATCTGGGGACTTTTTTATACTCGACCAGGGGCCTTTGTTATACTCGATCACCGGACTTTGTTATACTCGATAAGGAGTCTTTGTAATACTCGATAAGGGGACTTTGTTATACTCGATCAGGTGACTTTGTTATACTCTATGAGGGGCCTTTCTAATACTCGATCAGGGGCCTTTGTTATCCTAGATCAGGGGACTTTGTTATACTCGGTTCAGGGTTCTTTGTTATACTCGTCCAGTGGGCTTTGTTATACTAGGATCAGGGGACTTTGTAATACTCGATCAAGGGACTTTGTCTTACTCGATGAGGGCCCTTTGTTATACTCGACCAGGGGACTTTGTTATAATCGATCAGGGGACTTTGTTATGCTCGATCTGCGGACTTCGTTATACTGCGCCAGGAGACGTTATACTCGATGAGGGGATATGTTATACTCGGTCAGGGTCTTTGTTATATTGGACCAGGGGACTTTATTATACTTGATCAGGGACTTTGTTATACTCGATCAGGGGACTTTGTTATACTCGATCAGGGGACTTTTGTTATACTCGATCTGGGGACTTTGTTATACTCGATGAGAGCCCTTTGCTATACTCGACCAGGGGACTTTGATATAATCGATCAGGGGACTTTGTTATACTCGATATGGGGACTTTGTTATACTGGGCCTGGGGACTTTGTTATACTGGGCCAGGGTACTTTTTTATACTCGATCAGGGGACTTTGTTATACTCGATCAGGGGACTTTTGTTGTACTCGATCTGGGGACTTTTTTATACTCGACCAGGGGCCTTTGTTATACTCGATCACCGGACTTTGTTATACTCGATAAGGAGGCTTTGTAATACTCGATAAGGGGACTTTGTTATACTCGATCAGGTGACTTTGTTATACTCTATGAGGGGCCTTTCTAATACTCGATGAGGGGCCTTTGTTATCCTAGATCAGGGGACTTTGTTATACTCGGTTCAGGGTTCTTTGTTATACTCGTCCAGTGGGCTTTGTTATACTAGGATCAGGGGACTTTGTAATACTCGATCAAGGGACTTTGTCTTACTCGATGAGGGCCCTTTGTTATACTCGACCAGGGGACTTTGTTATAATCGATCAGGGGACTTTGTTATGCTCGATCTGCGGACTTCGTTATACTGCGCCAGGAGACGTTATACTCGATGAGGGGATATGTTATACTCGGTCAGGGTCTTTGTTATATTGGACCAGGGGACTTTATTATACTTGATCAGGGACTTTGTTATACTCGATCAGGGGACTTTGTTATACTCGACCAGGGACTTTGTTATAATCGATCAGGGGACTTTGTTATACTCGACCAGAGTACTTTTTTATACTCGATCAGGGGATATGTTATACTCGATGAGGGGATTTTCTATACTTGATTAGGGGACTTTGTTATACTCGATCAGGGGAATTTTGTTATACTCGATCAGAGGACTTTGTTATACTCGACCAGGGGCCTTTGTTATACTCGATAAGAAAACTTTGTTATACTCGACCAAGGGACTTTGTTATACTCGATCAAGGGACTTTTGTTATACTCGATCAGGGGACTTTGTTATACTCGTCCAGGGTCCTTTGTTATACTCGATCAGGGGACTTTGTTATACTGGACCAGTGGACTTTTTTATACCCGATCAGGGGACTTTGTTATACTCGATCAGGGGACTTTTGTTATCCTCGATCAGGGGACTTTGTTATACTCGACCAGGGGCCTTTGTTATACTCGATCAGGGGACTTTGTTATACTCGATAAGGGGACTTTGTTATACTCGATAAGAGGAAATTGTTATACTCGATCAGGGGACTTTGTCTTACTCGATCAGAGCCCTTTGCTATACTCGACCAGGGGACTTTGTTATACTGGGCCAGGGGACTTTTTTATACTCGATCAGGGGACTTTGTTATACTCGATCAGGGGACTTTTGCTGTACTCGATCTGGGGACTTTT
Source organism: Homarus americanus (assembly GCF_018991925.1). Taxonomy (NCBI): domain Eukaryota; kingdom Metazoa; phylum Arthropoda; class Malacostraca; order Decapoda; family Nephropidae; genus Homarus; species Homarus americanus. The sequence continues at coordinate 4,742 of NW_024744183.1, read as the reverse complement.
TTATACTCGACCAGGGGCCTTTGTTATACTCGATCACCGGACTTTGTTATACTCGATAAGGAGTCTTTGTAATACTCGATAAGGGACTTTGTTATACTCGATCAGGTGACTTTGTTATACTCTATGAGGGGCCTTTCTAATACTCGATCAGGGGCCTTTGTTATCCTAGATCAGGGGACTTTGTTATACTCGGTTCAGGGTTCTTTGTTATACTTGTCCAGTGGGCTTTGTTATACTAGGATCAGGGGACTTTGTAATACTCGATCAAGGGACTTTGTCTTACTCGATGAGGGCCCTTTGTTATACTCGACCAGGGGACTTTGTGATAATCGATCAGGGGACTTTGTTATGCTCGATCTGCGGACTTTGTTATACTGCGCCAGGAGACGTTGTTATACTCGATGAGGGGATATGTTATACTCGATCAGGGTCTTTGTTATATTGGACCAGGGGACTTTATTATACTTGATCAGGGACTTTGTTATACTCGATCAGGGGACTTTGTTATACTCGTCCAGGGGGCTTTGTTATACTCGATGAGGAGACTTTGTTATACTCGATCAAGGACTTTGTTATACTCCACAAGGGGACTTTTTTATACTTGACCAATGGACTTTGTAATACTCGATGAGGGGCCTTTGTTATACTCGATCTGGGGACTTTGTTATACTCGACCAGGGGCCTTTGTTATACTCGATCACCGGACTTTGTTATACTCGATAAGGGGTCTTTGTATTACTCGATAAGGGGAATTTGTTATACTCGATAAGGGGACTTTGTTAGACTCGAACAGGGGACTTTGTTATACTCGACCAGGGGATTTTGTTATACTCGATTAGGCGGCTTAGTTATACTCGATCAGGTGACTTTGTTATACTCGATGAGGGGCCTTTCTTATACTCGATCAGGGGCCTTTGTTATACTAGATCAGGGGACTTTGTTATACTCGGTTCAGGGGTCTTTGTTATACTCGTCCAGTGGGCTTTGTTATACTAGGATCAGGGGACTTTGTTATACTCGATCAAGTGACTTTGTCTTACTCGATGAGGGCCCTTTGTTATACTCGACCAGGGGACTTTGTTATAATCGATCAGGGAACTTTGTTATACTGCACCAGGAGACGTTGTTATACTCGATGAGGGGACATGTTATACTCGATCAGGGTCTTTGTTATATTGGACCAGGGGACTTTGTTTTACTCGATCAGGGACTTTGTTATACTCGATCAGGGGACTTTGTTATACTCGTCCAGAGGGGCTTTGTTATACTCGATCAGGGGACTTTGTTATACTCGATCAAGGACTTTGTTATACTCGACAAGGAGACTTTTTTATACTTGACCAATGGACTTTGTTATACTCGATGAGGGGCCTTTGTTATACTCTATCTGGGGACTTTGTTAAGCTCGACCAGGGGACTTTTTTATACTTGACCAATGGACTTTGTTATACTCGACCAGGGGACTTTGTTATAATCGATCAGGGGACTTTGTTATACTCGATCAGGGACTTTGTTATACTCGATCAGGGGACTTTGTTATACTCGTCCAGGGGGCTTTGTTATACTCGATCAGGGGACTTTGTTATACTCGACCAGGGGCCTTTGTTATACTCGATCACCGGATTTTGTTAGACTCAAACAGGGGACTAAGTTATACTCGACCAGGGGAATTTGTTATACTCGATTAGTCGGCTTTGTTATACTCGATCAGGGAACTTTGTTATACTCGATGAGGGGCCTTTGTTATACTCGATCAGGGGCCTGTGTTGTACTAGATAAGGGGACTTTGTTATACTCGATGAGGGGCCTTTTTTGGACTCGATGAGGGGCCTTTGTTATACTCGATCAGGGGACTTTTGTTATACTTGATCAGGAGACTTTCTTATACTCGAGCAGGGGACTTTGTTATACTCGATGAGGAGGCTTTGTTATACTCGATCAGGAGACTTTGCTATACTCGACCAGGGGACTTTGTTATACTCGATCAGGGGACTTTGTTAAACTCGACCAGGGGACTTTTTTATACTTGACCAATGGACTTTGTTATACTCAATGAAGGGCCTTTGTTATACTCTATCTGGGGACTTTGTTATACTCGATCAGGGGACTTTGTTATACTCCATCAGGGGACTTTTTGTACTCGACCAGAGGACTTTGGTATTCTCGATCAGGGGACTTTGTTATACTCGACCAGGGGACTTTTTTATGCTTGACCAATGGACTTTGTTATACTCAATGAGGGGCCTTTGCTATACTCGATCAGGGGACTTTGTTATACTCGATTAGGGGCCTTTGTTATACTCGATGAGGGGGCTTTGTTATACTCGATGAGGGAGTTTTCTTATACTCGACCAGGGGACTTTGTTATATGCGATTAGGGGACTTTTTTATACTCGATCAGGGACTTTGTTATACTCAACAAGAGGACTTTGATATACTCGATCAGGGGACTTTGTTATACTCAATCAGGGAACTTTGTTATACTCGATTAGGGGCCTTTGTTATACTCGATGAGGGGGCTTTGTTATACTCGACCAGGGGACTTTGTTATACTCGATCAGGGGACTTTGTTATACTCGACAAGGGGACTTTTTTATAATCAATCAGGGGACATTGTCATACTCGTTCAGTGGACTTTCCTATATTTGACCAATGGACTTTGCTATACTCGATGAGGGGCTTTTGTTATACTCGATCAGTGGACTTTGTTATACTCGACCATGGGACTTTGTTATACTCGATCAGGGGACTTTCTTATACTCGAGCAGACGACTTTGGTATATTCGATCAGGGGATATGTTATACTCGATCAGGGGACTTTGTTATACTTGATTAGGGGACTTTGTTATACTCGATCAGGGGACTTTGTAATACTCGATCAGAGGACTTCGTTATACTCGACCAGGGGCCTTTGTTATACTCGATTAGAAAACTTTGTTATACTCGACCAGGGGACTTTGTTATACTAAACCAGGGACTTTGTTATACTCGATCAGGGGACTTTGTTATGCTCGGTTCAGGGGTCTTCGTTATACTCGTCCATTGGGCTTTGTTATACTAGGATTAGGGGACTTTGTTATACTCGATCAGGGTACTTTGTCTTACTCGATGAGGGCCCTTTGTTATACTCGACCATGGGACTTTGTTATAATCGATCAGGGGACTTTGTTATGCTCGATCTGGGGACTTTGTTATACTGCGCCAGGAGACGTTGTTATACTCCATGAGGGGATATGTTATACTCGATCAGGGTCTTTGTTATATTGGACCAGGGGACTTTGTTATACTCGATCAGGGACTTTCTTATACTCGATCAGGGGACTTTGTTAGACTCGTCCAGGGGGCTTTATTTTACTCGATCAGGGGACTTTGTTATACTCGATCAAGGACTTTGTTATACTCGACAAGGGGACTTTTTTATACTTGACCAATGGACTTTGTTATACTCGATGAGAGGCCTTTGTTATACTCGATCTGGGGACTTTGTTATACTCGACCAGGGACTTTTTTATACTTGACCAATGGACTTTGTTATACTCGACCAGGGGACTTTGTTATAATCGATCAGGGGACTTTGTTATACTCGATCAGGGGACTTTGTTATACTGGATCACCGGACTTTGTTATACTCGATAAGGAGTCTTTGTAATACTCGATAAGGGGAATTTGTTATACTCGATAAGGGGACTTTGTTAGACTCGAACAGGGGACTTTGTTATACTCGACCAGGGACCTTTGTTATAGTCGATCACCGGATTTTGTTAGACTCAAACAGAGGACTAAGTTATACTCGACCAGGGGACTTGGTTATAATCGATCAGGGGACTTTGGTATACTCGATCAGGGACTTTTTTATACTCGATCAGGGGACTTTGTTATACTCGATTAGGGGACCTTTGTTATACTCGATCAGGGGCCTTTGTTATACTAGATCAGGGGACTTTCTTATACTCGGTTCAGGGGTCTTTGTTATACTCGTGCAGTGGGCTTTGTTATACTAGGATCAGGGGACGTTGTTATACTCGATCAATGGACTTTGTCTTACTCGATGAGGGGCCTTTGTTATACTCGATGAGGGGCTTTGTTATACTCGACCAGGGGACTTTGTTATACTCGATCAGGTGACTTTCTTATACTCGAGCAGACGACTTTGGTATATTCGATCAGGGGATATGTTATACTCGACCAGGGGCCTTTGTTATACTCGATTAGAAAACTTTGTTATACTCGACCAGGGGAGTTTGTTATACTCCACCAGGGACTTTGTTATACTCGACCAGAGGATATGTTATACTCGATGAGGGGACTTTGTTATGCTCGGTTCAGGGGTCTTTGTTATACTCGTCCATTGGGCTTTGTTATACTAGGATCAGGGGTCTTTGTTATACTCGATCAGGGTACTTTGTCTTACTCGATGAGGGCCCTTTGTTATACTCGACCAGGGGACTTTGTTATACTCGTCCAGGGGGCTTTGTTATATTAGGATCAGGGGATTTTGTTATTCTCGACCAGGGGACTTTGTTATACTCGACCAGAGGCCTTTGTTATACTCGGTCTGGGTGACTTTGTTATAATCGATCAGGGGACTTTGTTATGCTCGATCTATGGACTTTGTTATACTGGGCCTGGAGACTTTCTTATACTCGATCAGGGGATATGTTATACTCGATCAGGGGACTTTGTTATACTGGACCAGGGGACTTTGTTATACTCGATCAGGGGACTTTGTTATACTCGATCAG
>NW_024744182.1:0-23417 GCF_018991925.1 Homarus americanus | reverse complement strand
AGTTGGTTATCTAAGAAACTTTCGTGAAAGTAGATATTTCCCATTTTATGATACAAATTTCCTGTTTTTATGATATCTATTTTCGCAAATTTGGTTATCTAACCAACTTCCCGGAAAGTAGATATTTCCCATTTTTATGATACAAATTTCCCGTTTTCTATGATAATCTACTCCCAAAATTAGGTAATATTTCCCCGAAAATACGAAAATCTACTTTCCAAAAGTCGATAATCTACTTCCCGAAAATTAGAAAATCTATCTACTTTTCGGGAAGTAGATAACCAACTTTCCCGAAAGTAGATATTTCCCATTTTTATGATACAAATTTCCTGTTTATGATAATCTATTTTCGAAAGTTGGTTATCTAAGAAACTTTCGCGGAAAGTAGATATTCCCATTTTTATGATACAAATTTCCTGTTTTATGATAATCTATTTTCGGAAATTATATCAAGAAACTTTCGCGAAAGTAGATATTTCCATTTTTTAGATACAAATTGTTTTCTATGATAATCTATTTCGCAAATTCTATTATCTAACCAACTTTCCCGAAAGTGATATTTCCCATTTTTATGATACAAATTTCCGTTTTATGATAATCTATTTTCGGGAAAGTTGTTATCTAACAACTTTCGCGGAAAGTAGATATTTCCCATTTTTTATGATACAAATTTCCTGTTTTCTATGATAATCTATTTTCGCAAATTTGTTATCTAACCAACTTCCCGAAAGTAGATAAATTCCCATTTTTATGATACAAATTTCGGTTTTCATGATAACCTACTTCCAAATTAGGTAATATTTCCCCGAAAATACGAAAAATCACTTCCCCAAAAAGTCGATAATCTATCAAAATTAGAAAATCTATTTACTTTTGGTTAGATAACCAACTTTCCCGGAAAGTAGATTTCCATTTTATGATACAATTTCGTTTTCATGATATCTATTTCGGGAAATGGTCTAACCAACTTTCCCGGAAAGTCGATATTTCCATTTTTATGATACAAATTTCCCGTTTTCTATGATAATCTATTTTCGGGAAATTGTTATCTAAGAAAACTTCGCGAAAGTAGATATTTCCCATTTTTATGATACAAATTTCCGTTTTCTATGATAATCTATTTCCGGCAAATTTGTTATCTAACCAACTTTCCTGAAAGTAGATATTTCCCATTTTATGATACAAATTTCCGTTTCTATGATAATCTACTTCCCAAAATTAGGTAATATTTCCTCAAAATCTACTTCTTTCCCAAAAGTCGATAATCTACTTTCCGAAATGAAAATCTACTTTCCGAAAATTGAATCTATCTACTTTTCGGGGAAGTAGATAACCAACTTCCGAGAAAGTAGATATTTTCCCATTTTTTATGATACAAATTTCGTTTTATGATAATCTATTTTCGAAAGTCGATATTTCCCATTTTTATGATACAAATGTTTTGATAATCTATTTTCGGGAAAGTTAATCTAAGAAACTTTCGCGGAAAGTAGATATTTCCATTTTTTATGATACAAATTTCCTGTTTTCTATGATATCTATTTTCGGCAAATTCTAACCAACTTTCCGGAAAGTAGATATATTTCATTTTTATGATACAAATTTCCGTTTTCGATAATCTACTCCCAAAATTAGTAATATTTCCGAAAATACGAAAATTTACTTCCCAAAAGTCGATAATCTACTTTCCCGAAAATTAGAAAAATGTATTTACTTTTTCGGGAAGTAGATAACCAACTTTCCCGGAAAGTCGATATTTCATTTTTATGATACAAATTTCCGTTTTCATGATAATCTATTTTCGGAAAGTTGTTATCTAAGAAACTGCGAAGTAGATATTCCCATTTTTATTATACAAATTTCTGTTTTCTATGATAATCTAATTTCGGCAAATTTGGTTATCTAACCAACTTTCCGGAAAGTAGATATTTCCCATTTTTATGATACACAAATTTCGTTTTCATGATAATATTTTCAGAAAGTTGTTATCTAACCAACCTTCCCGGAAAGTCGATATTTCCTATTTTATGATACAAATTTCCGTTTTCTTGATAATCTACGAAAGTTATATCTAAGAAACTTTCGGAAAGTAGATATTTCCCATTTTTATGATACAAATTTCCGTTTTCTATGATAATCTACTTCCCAAATTAGGTAACATTTCCCGAAAATACGAAAATCTACTTTCCAAAAAGTCGATAATCTACTTTCCTGAAAATTGAAAATCTATCTACTTTTCGAAGTAGATAACCAACTTCCCAGAAAGTAGATATTTCCCATTTTTATGATACAAATTTTCGTTTTCTATGATAATCATTTTCGAAAATTGTTATCTAACCAACTTTCCCGGAAAGTCGATATTTACCATTTTTATGATACAAATTTCCCGTTTTCTATGATAATCTATTTTCGAAAGTTGGTTATCTAAGAAACTTTCGCGGAAAGTAGATATTTCATTTTATGATACAAATTTCCTGTTTTCTATGATAATCTATTTTCGGCAAATTTGGTTATCTAACCAACTTTCCCGGAAAGTAGATATTTCCCATTTTTATGATACAAATTTCCCGTTTTCTATGATAAAAATTTAGGTAATATTTCCCCGAAAATAAAATCTACTTTCCCAAAAGTCGATAATCTACTTTCCCGAAAATTAGAAAATCTATCTACTTTTCGGAAATGGAATGTAACTTTCGGAAGTCGATATTTCCCATTTTTATGATACAAGTTCCCGTTTTCTATGATAATCTATTTTCGGGAAAGTTGGTTATCTTAGAAAACTTTCATGGAACGTAGATATTTCCCATTTTTTATGATACAAATTTCCCGTTTTCTATGATAATCTATTTTCAAGCAAATTTGATTTATCTAAATCTTTCGGAAAGTAGATATTTCCCATTTTTATGATACCATTCCCGTTTTCTATGATATCTACTTCACAAAATTAGGTAATATTTCCCCAATACGAAAATCTACTTTCCCAAAAGTCGATAATCTACTTTCCCGAAATTAGAAAATCTATCTACTTTTCGGGAAGTAGATAACCAACTTTCGGAAAGAGTAGATATTTCCCATTTTTTTATGATACAAATTTCTCGTTTTCTATGATAATCTATTTTCAGGAAAAGTTGGTTATCTAAACAACTTTCAGAGATAAAATCTTTCCCATTTTTTTATGATACAAATTTCCCGTTTTCCTGTGATAATCTATTTTCGGAAAGTTGGTTATCTGAAAACTTTCATGGAAAGTAGATATTTCCATTTTTTGATACAAATTTCCCGTTTTCTATGATAATCTATTTTCGGCAAATTTGGTTATCTAATAACTTTCCCCAGAAAGTAGATATTTCCCATTTTATGATACAAATTTCCGTTTTCTATGATAATCTACTTCCCAAATTTGGTAATATTTCCCCGAAAATAAAAATCTACTTTCCCCAAAAGTCGATAATCTACTTTCCGAAAATTAGAAAATCTATCTACTTTTCGGGGAAGTAAAATAACCAACTTTCGGAAAGTCGATATTTCCATTTTATGATACAAATTTCCGTTTTCTATGATAATTTATTTTCGGGAAAGTTGGCTATCTAGAAACTTTCCCTAGTAGATATTTCCCATTTTTATGATACAAATTTCCCGTTTTCTTTGATAATAACCAACTTTCAGGAAAGTAGATATTTCCCCATTTTATGATACAAATTTCTCCGTTTCTGTGATAATCTGCTTACCAAAATTAGGGTAATATTTCCGAAAATACGAAAATCTACTTTCCCAAAAGTAGATAATCTACTTTCGAAAATTAAAGAAAATCTGCTATTTTCGAGTAGATATGCTTCCCCGGAAGTCGATATTTCCCATTTTTTATGATACAAATTTCCCGTTTTCTATGATAATGTCTATTTTCAGGAAGTTGGTTTATCTAAAGCTTTCGCGGAAAGTAGATATTTCCCATTTTTATGATAAAAATTTCCCGTTTTTCTGATAATCTATTTTCGGCAAATTTGGTTATCTAACCAACTTTCTGGAAGAGTAGATATTCCCATTTTTATATTACAAATTTCCCGTTTTCTATGATAATCTACTTCCCAAAATTGGGTAATATTTCTCCGAAAATACGAAAATCTATTTCCCAAGTCGATAATCTACTTTCCGAAAATTAGAAAATCTATCTACTTTCGAGTAGAATCAACAATTCGGAAAGTAGATATTTCCCATTTTTATGATACCGTTTTCTGATAATCTATTTTCGGGAAAGTTGGTTTATCTGAAACTTTCCGGAAGTCGTATTCCATTTTTATGATACAAATTTCCCGTTTTCTATGATAATCTATTTTCGGGAAAGTTTGGTTATCTAAGCTTTCGCGGAAGTGGATATTTCCCATTTTTATGATACAAATTTCCCGTTTTCTATGATAATCTATTTTCGGCAAATTTGGTTATCTAACAACTTTCGGAAAGTAGATATTTCCCATTTTTATGATACAAATTTCCGTTTTCTATGATTAATCTACTTCACAAAATTAGGTAATATTTCCCCGAAAATAAAATCTACTTTCCAAAAAAGTCGATAATCTACTTTCCGAAATTAGAAAATCTACTTTCGAAATTAGAAAATCTATCTACTCGAGGTAGATAGCCAGCTTTCCCGGAAAGTAGATATTTTCATTTTTTGCTTCAATTGTTCAAATTTCTCGTTTTCTGCGATAATCTATTTTCGGGAAAGTTGGTTATCGCTTAACTTTCCCGGAAGAATCGATATTTCCCATTTTTGGAAATACAATTTACGTTTTCTATGATAATCTATTTGCGGGAAAGTTGGTTGTCTAAAACTTTCGCGGAAAAGTAGATATTTCCCATTTTTATGATACAAATTTCCATTTCTATGATAATCTATTTTCGCTTCGTTGGTTATCTAATCAACTTTACATGGAAAGTAGATATTTCCATTTTTACTTGATACAAATTTCCGTTTTCTATGATAATCTATTTTCGGCAAAATTTGGATTTATCTAATAACTTTCGGAAAGTAGATATTTCCCATTTTTATGATACAAATTTCGTTTTTCTATGATAATACTTCCCAAATTAGGTAATATTTCCCCGAAATACGAATTTACTTTCCCAAAGTCGATAATCTACTTTCGAAATTAGAAAATGTATCTACTTTCGAGGAGTAAATAACCAACTTTCGGAAAGTCGATATTCCCATTTTTATGATACCAAATTTCCCGTTTTCTATGATAATCTATTTTTGCAGAAAGTTGGTTATCTAAAAGTTTCATGAAAGTAGATATTTCATTTTTTTATGATACACATTTCCCGTTTTCTATGATAATCTATTTTTGGCAAATTTGGTTATCTAACCAACTTTCGGAAAGTAGATATTCCATTTTTATGATACAAATTTCCGTTTTTCTACTTAGATAATCTACTTCCCAAATTAGGTAATATTTCCCGAAAATACGAAAATCTACTTAAAAATTCGATATACACTTTCCGAAAATTAGAAAATGTATCTACTTTTCGGGAAGTGAATGTTTTCCAGCTTTCCCGGAAGGCCGATATTTCCCATTTTTTTATGATACAAATTTCCCGTTTTCTATAATAATCTATTTTCGGGGAAAGTTCGTTATCTAAACTTTCGCGGAAAGTAGATATTTCCCATTTTATGATACAAATTTTCCGTTTTCTATGATAATCTATTTTTTCAGGAAAGTTAGTTTATCTAAAACTTTCTTGGAAAGTAGATATTTCCCATTTTTTATGATACAAATTTCCCGTTTTCTATGATAATCTATTTTTTCGGCCTGATTGGTTATCTAATAACTTTCCCGGATAGTAGATATTTCCCATTTTTATGATACAAATTTCCCGTTTCAATGATAATCTATTGGCAAGGGAAAATTGGTTATCTAAAACTTTCGCGGAAAGTAGATATTTCTCATTTTTGTGATACAAATTTCCGTTTTCTATGATAATCTATTTTCGGCAAATTTGGTTTATCTAACATAACTTTCGAAAGTGGGCTATTTTTATGATACAAATTTCCCGTTTTCTGTGCATCTATTTTCGGGAAAGTTGGTTATCTAAAACTTTCATGAGAAAGTAGATATTTCCCATTTTTATGATACCGTTTTTCTATGATAATCTATTTTCGGCAAATTTGGTAAATCTAACCAACTTTCCGGAAATTAGATAATTCCCACATTTTTATGATACAAATTTCCCGTTTTCTATGATAATCTACTTCCCAAAATTAGGTAATATTTCCCGAAAATACGAAATCTACTTCCCCAAAAGTCGATAATCTACTTTCGAGTAGAAATCTATCTACTTTTCAGAAATGGATAATAACTTTCGGAAAGTAGATATTTCCATTTTTTATGATACAAATTTCTCGTTTTCTATGATAATCTATTTTCGGGAAAGTTGGTTTATCTGAAACTTTCGCGGAAAGTCGATATTTCCCATTTTTTATGATACAAATTTCGTTTTCTATGATAATCTATTTTCGGGAAATTGGTTTATCTAAAACTTTCGCGGAAATTAGATATTTCCCATTTTTATGATACAAATTTCCGTTTTTCTATGATAATCTATTTTCGGCAAATTTGGTTATCTAACAACTTTCGAAAGTAGATATTTCCCATTTTTATGATACAAATTTCCGTTTCTATGATAATCTACTTCCCAAAATTAGGTAATATTTTGAAAATACGAAAATCTACTTTCCCAAAAGTCGATAATCTACTTTCCGAAAATTGAAAATCTATCTACTTTCGGGAGTAATAACAACTTTCCTGTAAAGTCGATATTTCCATTTTTATGATACAAATTTCCCGTTTTCTATGATAATCTATTTTCGGGAAAGTTGGTTATCTAAAGCTTTCATGATAGATATTCCCATTTTATGATACAAATTTCCGTTTTCTATGATAATCTATTTTCAAATTTGGTTATCTAACAACTTTCCGGGAAAGTAGATATTTCCCATTTTTATGATACAAATTTCCGTTTTCTATGATAATCTACTTCCCAAAATTAGGTAATATTTCCCCGAAAATACGAAGTCTACTTTTCCCAAAAGTCGATAATCTACTTTCCGAAAATTGAAAAATCTATCTACTTTTCGAGGGTAGATAATAACTTTCGGAAAGTCGATATTTCCCATTTTTTATGATACAAATTTCCGTTTTCTATGATAATCTATTTTCGGGAAAGTTGGTTATCTAGAAAACTTTCGCGGAAAGTAGATATTTCCATTTTTATGATACAAATTTTCCGTTTTCTATGATAATCTATTTTCAGCAAATTTGGTTATCTAACAACTTGCGGAAAGAAGATATTTCCCATTTTATGATACAAATTGTTTTTATGATAATCTACTTCCCAAAATTAGGTAATATTTCCCCAATAGAAAATCTACTTTCCCAAAGTCGATAATCTACTTTCGAAATTAGAAATCTATCTACTTTTCGGGTAGGAATAACCAACTTTCGGAAAGTAGATATTTCCCATTTTATGATACAAATTTCGTTTTCTATGATAATCTATTTTCGGGAAAGTTGGTTATCTAAAACTTTCGCGGAAAGTAGATATTTCCCATTTTTATGATACAAATTTCCCGTTTTCTATGATAATCTAATTTCGGCAAATTTGGTTATCTAACCTAACTTTCCCGGAAAGTAGATATTTCCATTTTTTATGATACAAATTTCCGTTTTTCTATGATCTACTTCCCAAAATTAGGTAATATTTTGAAATACAATCTACTTTCCCAAAAAGTCGAAAATCTACTTTCCGAAAATTAGAAAATCTATCTACTTTTCGGGGAGTAGATAACCAACTTTCGGAAAGTAGATATTTCCCATTTTTATGATACAAATTTCTCGTTTTCTATGATAATCTATTTTCGGGAAAGTCGATATTTCCCATTTTTATGATACAAATTTCCGTTTTCTATGATAATCTATTTTCGGAAAAGTTGGTTATCTAGAAAACTTTCGCGGAAGATGAATATTTCCCATTTTTATGATACAAATTTCCGTTTTTCTATGATAATCTACTTCAAAATTAGGTAATATTTCCCGAAAATACGAAAATCTACTTTCCCAAAAGTCGATAATCTACTTTCGAAAATTAAAAATCTATCTACTTTTCGGGGAGTAGATAACCAACTTTCGGAAAAGTCAATATTTCCCATTTTTTATGATACAAATTTCCCGTTTTCTATGATAATCTATTTTCGGGAAAGTTGGTTATCTAAAACTTTCGGAAAGTAGATATTTCCTATTTTTTATGATACAAATTTCCGTTTTCTATGATAATCTAATTTCGGCAAATTTGGTTATCTAACCAACTTTCCGGAAGAGTCGATATTTCCCATTTTTATGATACAAATTTCCGTTTTCTATGATAATCTATTTTCGGAAAGTTGGTTATCTAAAACTTTTCGCGAAAGTAGATATTTCCCATTTTTTATGATACAAATTTTCCGTTTCTATGATAATCTACTTCCCAAAATTAGGTATCATTTCCCCATATGAAAATCTACTTTCCCAAAAGTCGATAATCTACTTTCCCGAAAATTAGAAAATCTATCTACTTTTCGGGAAATAGATAACCAACTTTCGGAAAGTAGATATTTCCCATTTTTATGATACAAATTTCTCGTTTTCTATGATAATCTATTTTCGGGAAAATTGGTTATCTAACCAACTTTCGGAAGTCGATATTTCCCATTTTTATGATACAAATTTCCGTTTTCTATGATAATCTATTTTCAGAAAGTTGGTTATCAAAACTTTCGAAGTAGATATTTCCATTTTTATGATACAAATTTCCCGTTTTCTTGATAATCTACTTCCCAAAATTAGGTAATATTTCCCGAAAATACGAAAATGTACTTTCCCAAAAGTCGATAATCTACTTTCGAAAATTGAAAATCTATCTACTTTTCGGGAAGTAGATAACTCTTTCCGGAAAGTAGATATTTCCCATTTTTTATGATACAAATTTCTCGTTTTCTATGATCATCTATTTTCGGGGAAAGTTGGTTATCTAACCAACTTTCCCGGAAGTCGATATTTCCCATTTTTATGATACAAATTCCCGTTTTCTATGATAATCTATTTTCCGCAAATTTGGTTATCTATCAACTTTCCCGGAAAGTAGATATTTCCCATTTTTATGATACAAATTTCCGTTTTCTATGATAATCTACTTCCCAAAATTAGGTAATATTTCCCCGAAAATACGAAAATCTACTTTCCCAAGTCGATAATCTACTTTCGAGATAGAAAATCTATTCTACTTTTCGGGGAAGTAGATAACCAACTTTCAGTGAATATCACATTTTTATGATACAAATTTCTCGTTTTCTATGATAATCTATTTTCCGGAAAGTTGGTTTATCTAACTTAACTTGGAAAGTCGATATTTATTTTTATGATACAAATTTCCGTTTTCTATGATAATCTATTTTCGGGAAAGTTGGTTTATCTAAAACTTTCGCGGAAAGTAGATATTTCCCATTTTTATGATAAATTTCCGTTTCTATGATAATCTATTTTCGGCAAATTTGATTATCTAACTAACTTTCCGGAAAGTAGATATTTCCCATTTTATGATACAAATTTCGTTTTCTATGATAATCTACTTCCCAAAAATTAGTAATATTTCGAAAATAAAAATCTACTTTCCCAAAAAGTCGATAATCTACTTTCAAAATTAGAAATCATCTACTTTCGAAGTAGATAACCAACTTTCCTAAAAGTCGATATTTCCTATTTTTATGATACAAATTTCTCGTTTCTATGATAATCTATTTCCCAAAATTAGGTAATATTTCGAAAATACGAAAATCTACTTTCCCAAAAGTCGATAATCTACTTTCCCGAAAATTAAAAATGTATCTTTTTTCGGGAAGTAGATAACCAATTTCCTGAAAGTCGATATTTCCCATTTTTTATGATACAAATTTCCTGTTTCTATGATAATCTATTTTCGAAAAGTTGGTTATCTAACCAACTTTCCCGGAAAGTAGATATTTCCTATTTTTTTTATACAAATTCCGTTTTCTATGATAATCTACTTCCCTAAATTAGGTAATATTTCAAAAATACGAAATGTACTTTCCCAAAAAGTCGATAATCTACTTTCCGAAAATTAGAAAATCTATCTACTTTTCGGGAAGTAGATAACCAACTTTCCCGGAAAGTATTTCCTATTTTTATGATACAAATTTCGTTTTATGATAATTGTTTTCGAAAGTTGGTTATCTAACCAACTTTCCCGGAAAGTAGATATTTCCCATTTTTATGATAAATTTCCTGTTTTGCTAGATAATCTACTTCCCAAAATTAGGTAATATTTCTCGAAAAAGCGAAAATTTATTTCCCAAAAGTCGATAATCTACTTTCCCGAAAATTAGAAAATTCATCTACTTTTCGGGGAAGTAGATAACCAATCCTTCCCGGAAAGTAGATATTTCCATTTATGATACAATTTTTTGCTATGATAATCTATTTTCGGAAAGTCGATATTTCCTCTATTTTTTATGATACAAATTTCCTGTTTTCTATGATAATCTATTTTAAATTTTGGTTATCTAACCAACTTCTTCCCTGAAAGTAGATATTTCCATTTTTATGATACAAATTTCCCGTTTTCATGATAATCTACTTTCCAAATATTGGGTTATTTCGAAAAATACGAAAACTGCTTCCTTAAAGCGATAATCTACTTTCTGGAATTAGAAAATCTATCTTTTTCGGAAGTAGATAACCAACTTTCCCGGAAAGTAGATATTTCCATTTTTTATGATACAAATTTCGTTTTCTATGATATCTATTTTCGAAAGTTTATCAACCAACCTTTCCGGAAAGTAGATATTTCCTATTTTTTATGATACAAATTTCCCGTTTTATGATAATCTACTTCCAAAATTAGGTAATATTTCCCCGAAAATACGAAAATCTACTTTCCCAAAAGTCGATAATTTACTTTTCCGAAAATTAGAAAATTCCATCTACTTTTTCGAAGTTACAACTAACTTTCCCGGAAAGTAGATATTTCCCATTTTCTATGATACAAATTTCCGTTTTCTATGATAATTCATTTCGAAGTTGGTTATCTAAGAAACTTTCGCGGAAAGTAGATATTTCCCATTTTTATGATACAAATTTCCTGTTTTTCTATGATAATCTAATTTCGGCAAATTTGGTTATCTAACCAACTTTCCGGAAAGTAGATATTTCATTTTTATGATACAATTTTGCTTTATGATAATCTACTTCCAAAATTAGGTAATATTTCCGAATAAAAATCTACTTTCCAAAAGTCGATAATCTACTTTCGAAATTAGAAAATCTATCTACTTTTCGAGTAGATAACCAACTTTCCGGAAGTCGATATTTCCCTTTTTTATGATACAAATTTCGTTTTATGATATCTATTTCGGGAAGTTATCTAACCAACTTTCCCTGAAAATCGATATTTCCATTTTTTATGATACAAATTTCTGTTTCATGATAATCTATTGAAAGTTGGTTATCTAAGAAACTTTCGCGGAAGTAGATATTTCCATTTTTATGATAAATTTCCTGTTTCTATGATAATCTATTTTCGCAAATTTATTATCTAATCAACTTTCCCGGAAAGTAGATATTTCAATTTTTTATGATACAAATTTCCGTTTTCTATGATAATCTACTTCACAAAATTAGTAATATTTCCCGAAAATACGAAAATCTACTTTCCCAAAAGTCGATAATCTCTTTCGAAATTAGTCTATCTACTTTTCGGGGAGTAGATAACCAACTTTCCTGGAAAGTAGATATTTCCATTTTTTATGATACAAATTTCGTTTTCTATGATAATCTATTTCGGGAAAGTTGGTTATTCTAACCAACTTTCCTGGAAAGTCGATATTTCCCATTTTTTATGATACAAATTTCGTTTTCTATGATAATCTACGGTGATGATGATTCAAGAAACTTTTGAGTAGATATTTCATTTTTTATGATACAAATTTCGTTTTTATGATAATCTATTTTTAGCAATTTGGTATAGTCTAACTCAACTTTCCTGAAGTAGATATTTCATTTTTATGATACAAATTTCTGTTTTATGATAATCTACTTCCTAAAATTAGGTAATATTTCTCGAAAATACGAAATCTACTTTCCCAAAAAGTCGATAAATCTACTTTCCCGAAAATTAGAAAATCTATTCTTTTCGGGAAGTAGATAACCAACTTCCTGAAAGTAGATATTTTCCCATTTTTATGATACAAATTTCTTTGTTTTATGATAATCTATTTCGAAAGTTGGTTATCTAACCAACTTTCCAGAAAGTCGATATTTCCCATTTTTTATGATACAATTTTGTTTTTATGATAATCTATTTTCGGAAAGTTGTTATCTAAGAAACTTTCGTGAAAGTAGATATTTCTTTTTATGATACAAATTTCCTGTTTCTATGATAATCTATTTCGGCAATTTGTTATTCAAGCAACTTTCGCGGAAAGTAGATATTTTCCATTTTATGATACAAATTTCCTGTTTTCTGTGATAATCTACTTCAAATTAGGTATTATTTCCTCGGAAATAGAAAATCTATTTTCTCAAAAGTCGATATCTACTTTCCGAAAATTGGTAAATCTTTTCTACTTTTCGGGAAGAAGATAACCAACTTTCCCGGAAAGTCGATATTCCCATTTTTATGATACAAATTTCCCGTTTTCTATGATAATCTATTTTCGGAAAGTTGGTTATCTAAGAAACTTTCGCGGAAAGTAGATATTTCCATTTTTTATGATACAAATTTCCTGTTTCTATGATAATCTATTTTCGGCAAATTTGGTTATCTAACCAACTTTCCGGAAAGTAGATATTTCATTTTTATGATACAAATTTCCTGTTTTCTATGATAATCTACTTCCCAATTTAGGTAATATTTCCCGAAAATAAAAATCTACTTTCCAAAAGTCGATAATCTACTTCCCGAAAATTAGAAAATCTATCTACTTTTCGGGAAGTAGATAACCAACTTCCGGAAAGTCGATATTTCCCATTTTTATGATACAAATTTCTGTTTTCTATGATAATCTATTTTCGGGAAAGTTGTTATCTAAAACTTTCGCGGAAAGTAGATATTTCATTTTTATGATACAAATTTCCTGTTTCTATGATAATCTATTTTCGGCAAATTTGGTTATCTAACTTTCCCGGAAAGTAGATATTTCCATTTTTATGATACAAATTTCCTGTTTATATGATAATCTACTTCACAAAATTAGGTAATATTTCCCTGAAATACGAAAATTCACTTTCCCAAAAGTCGATATCTACTTTCCAGAAAATTTGAAAATCTATCTACTGGGGAAGTAGATAACCAACTTTCGGAAAGTAGATATTTCCATTTTCTATGATACAAATTTCTGCTTATGATAATCTATTTTCGGAGTTGGTTATCTTAAGAAACTTTCGCGGAAAGTAGATATTTCCCATTTTTTATGATACAAATTTCCCGTTTTTATGATAATCTATTTTCGGCAAATTTGGTTATCTACAACTTTCCGGAAAGTAGATATTTTCCATTTTTATGATACAAATTTCCCGTTTTCTATGATAATCTACTTCCTAAAATTAGGTAATATTTCCACGAAAATGAAAATCTACTTCAAAAGTCGATAATCTACTTTCCCCGAAAATTAGAAAATCTTTCTACTTTTCGGGGAAGAAGATAACCAACTTTCCCGGAAAGTCGATATTTCCCATTTTTATGATACAAATTTCGTTTCTATGATAATCTATTTTCGGAAAGTTGGTTATCTAAGAAACTTTCGTGGAAAGTAGATATTTCCCATTTTATGATACAAATTTCCTGTTTTCTATGATAATCTATTTTCGGCAAATTTTTATTTCAACCAACTTTCCCAGAAAGTAGATATTTCCCATTTTTATGATACAAATTTCCTGTTTTCATGATAATCTACTTCCCCAAATTTGTAATATTTCCCTCGAAAATACAAAAATCTACTTTCCCAAAAGTCGATAATCTACTTTCCGAAAATTAGAAAATCTATCTACTTTTCGGGGAAGTAGATAACCAACTTTCCCGGAAAGTCGATATTTCCATTTTTATGATACAAATTTCCGTTTTCTATGATAATTTATTTTCGAAAGTTATATCTAAAATCTCTCTGAAAGTAGATATTTCCCATTTTTATGATACAAATTTCCTGTTTTTTGATAATCTACTTCCCAAAATTAGGTAATATTTCCCGAATACGAAAATCTACTTTCCCAAAAGTCGATAATTCTTCTGAAAATTAGAAAATCTATCTACTTTTCGAGGAAGTAGATAACCAACTTCCCGGAAAGTAGATATTTCCCATTTTTATGATACAAATTTCCTGTTTTCTATGATAATCAATTTTCGGCAAATTTGGTTATTCTAACCAACTTTCCGGAAAGTAGATATTTCCATTTTTATGATACAAATTTCCTGTTTTCTATGATAATCTACTTCCCAAAATTAGGTAATATTTCCCGAAAATACGAAAATCTACTTTCCCAAAAAAGTCGATAATCTACTTTACGAAAATTAGAAAATCTATCTACTTCGGGAAGTAGATAACCAACTTTTCCCGGAAAGTAGATATTTCATTTTATGATACATCACTTGTTGCTATGATAATCTATTTTGAAAGTTGATTATCTAACCAACTTTCCCGGAAAGTCGATATTTCCCATTTTTATGATACAAATTTCCTGTTTTCTATGATAATCTACTTTCGAGAGTTGGTTATCTAAGAAACTTCGCGAAAGTAGATATTTCCATTTTTTATGATACAAATTTCCCGTTTTCTATGATAATCTATTTTCGTCAAATTTGGTTATCTAACCAACTTTCCGGGAAAGTAGATATTTCCCATTTTTATGATACAAATTTCCTGTTTTCTATGATAATCTACTTCCCAAAATTAGGTATTTCCCGAAAATACGAAAATTCATTTCCCAAAAAGTAGATAATTTACTTTCCTGAAATTAGAAAATCTATCTACTTTTCGAAGTAGATAACCAACTTTCCCGGAAAGTCGATATTTCCCATTTTTATGATACAAATTTCTGTTTTCTATGATAATCATTTTCGAAAGTTGTTATCTAAGAAACTTTCGCGGAAAGTAGATATTTCCCATTTTTATGATACAAATTTCTCGTTTTCATATATCTATTTTCGAAAGTTGTTATTCTAACCAACTTTCTGAAAGTCGATATTTCCCATTTTTTATGATACAAATTTCCCGTTTTCTATGATAATCTATTTTGAAAGTTGGTTATTCAAGAAACTTTCAAGTAGATATTTCATTTTTATGATACAAATTTCGTTTTCTATGATAATCTATTTTCGGCAAATTTGTTATCTAACCAACTTTCCCCAGAAAGTAGATATTTCCATTTTTATGATACAAATTTCCGTTTTCTATGATAAATATCTATTTTCGGGAAAGTTATTATCTAACCAACTTTCCCGGAAAGTCGATATTTCCCATTTTTATGATACAAATTTCCTGTTTTCTATGATAATCTATTGAAAGTTGTTATCTAAGAAACTTTCGCGGAAAGTAGATATTTCATTTTATGATAAATTTCCTGCTTCTATGATAATCTATTTTCGGCAAATTTGTTATCTAACCAACTTTCCGGAAAGTAGATATTTCCCATTTTATGATAAATTTCCCGTTTTCTATGATAATCTACTTCACAAAATTAGGTAATATTTCCCTGAAAATGTTTGTGCAATTCATTTCTCCCAAAAAGTCGATAATCTACTTTCCCGAAAATTTAGCACCTACTTTCCCGAAAATTAAAATCTATCTACTTTCGAAGTAGATCCAACTTTCCGAAAGTAGATATTTCCATTTTTATGATACAAATTTCGTTTTCTATGATAATTTATTTTCGGGAAAGTTATTATCTAACCAACTTCCCGGAAAGTCGATATTTCATTTTTATGATACAAATTTCCTGTTTTCTATGATAAATCTATTTGTGGAAAGTTATTGTCTAAGAAATTTCTGCGAAAGTAGATATTTCCATTTTTATGATACAAATTTCCTGTTTTCTATGATAATCTATTTTCGGCAAATTTGTTATCTAATCAACTTCGCGGAAAGCAGATATTTCCCATTTTATGACAAATTTCGTTTATGATAATTTTATTTTCGCAATTGTTTTAACCAACTTCTTTCCCGAAAGTAGATATTTCCATTTTTATGATAAATTTCCTGTTTTCTATGATAATCTACTTCCAAAATTAGGTAATATTTCCTCGAAAATAGCGAAAATTTACTTTCCCAGTCGATATCTACTTTCCGAAAATTAGAAATGTATCTACTTTTTCGGGAAGTAGATAACCAACTTTCCCGGAAAGTCGATATTTTCCCATTTTTTACATACAAATTTCTCCGTTTTCTATGATAATCTATTTTCGAAAGTTATCTAAGAAAGTTTCATGGAAAGTAGATATTTCCCATTTTTATGATACACATTTCCTGTTTTCTATGATAATCTATTGGCAAATTTGGTTATCTAACCAACTTTCCCGGAAAGTAGATATTTCCATTTTTTATGATACAAATTTCCTGTTTTCAAGATAATCTACTTCCCAAAAATTAGTAATATTTCCCCGAAAATATGAAAATCTACTTTCCCAAAAGTCGATAATCTACTTTCCCGAAAAATTAGAAATGTATCTACTTTTCGGGGAAAGTAGATAACCAACTTTCCCGGAAAGTCGATATTTCCCATTTTTTATGATACAAATTTCCTGTTTTCTATAATAATCTATTTTCGGGAAAGTTCGTTATCTAAGAAACTTTCTGCGAAAGTAGATTTCCCATTTTTATGATACAAATTTCCGTTTTCTATGATAATCTATTTCGGGAAAGTTGGTTATCTAAGAAACTTTCGCAGCAGATATTTCCCATTTTTAGATAAATTTCGTTTTCTATGATATCTATTTTCGGCAAATTTGGTTATCTAACCAACTTTCCGGATAGTAGATATTTCCCATTTTTGATACAAATTTCCCGTTTTCTATGATAATCTATTGTAGGAAAATTGGTTATCTAAGAAACTTCGCGAAAGCAGATATTTTCTCTCTCATTTTTAAGGATACAATTTCCTGTTTTATGATAATCTATTTTCGGCAAATTTGTTATCTAACTAACTTTCCGGAAAGTAGATATTTCATTTTTATGACAAATTTCTGCTTTATGATAATCTATTTTGTGTTATCTAAGAAACTTTCGCGGAAAGTAGATGATACAAATTTCTGTTTCTATGATAATCTACTTCCCAAAATTAGGTAATATTTCCCCGGAAATACGAAAATCTACTTCCCAAAAGTCGATAATTTACTTTCCGAAAATTGAAATCTATCTACTTTTCGGAAGTAGATAACCAACTTTCCCGGAAAGTAGATATCATATTTTATGATACAAATTTCTCGTTTTCATGATAATCTATTTTCGAAAGTCGATATTTCCCATTTTTATGATACAAATTTCCCGTTTTCTATGATAATCTATTTTCGGAAAAGTTGGTTATCTAAGAAACTTTCGCGGAAAGTAGATATTCCATTTTTATGATACAAATTTCCTGTTTCTATGATAATCTACTTCCCAAAATTAGGTAATATTTCGAAAATACGAAAATCTACTTTCCCAAAAGTCGATAATCTACTTTCCGAAAATTAGAAAATCTATCTACTGGGAAGTAGATAACCAACTTCCGGAAAGTCGATATTTCCCATTTTTATGATACAAATTTCTTGTTTCTTTATGATAATCTATTTTCGAAAGTTGGTCGTTTAAATTTCGCGAAAGGATATTTCCTATTTTATGATACAAATTTCTGTTTCTATGATATTTAATTTCGGCAAATTTGTTATCTAACCAACTTTCCCTGAAAGTATATATTTCCTATTTTTTATGATACAAATTTTCGTTTTCTATGATATCTATTTTCAGGAAAGTTGTTATCTAACCAACTTTCCCGGAAAGTCGATATTTTCCATTTTTATGATACAAATTTCGTTTTCTATGATAATCTATTTTCAAAGTTGTTATCTAAGAAACTTTCGCGGAAAGTAGATATTTCCATTTTTTATGATACAAATTTTTCCGTTTTCTATGATAATCTACTTCCCAAAATTAGGTATCATTTCCCGAAATATGAGAATCTACTTTCCCAAAAGTCGATAATCTACTTCCCGAAAATTAGAAAATCTATCTACTTTTCGGGAAATAGATAACCAACTTTCCTGGAAAGTAGATATTTCCATTTTTTATGATACAAATTTCCTGTTTCTATGATATTCATTTTCGGGAAAATTTTATCTAACCAACTTCCGGAAAGTCGATATTTCCCATTTTTTGTGATACAAATTTCCCGTTTCTATGATAATCTATTTTCAGTTGGTTATCTAAGAAACTTCGCGAAAGTAGATATTTCCCATTTTTTTATGATACAAATTCCTGTTTTTCTATGATAATCTATTTTCAAATTTGGTTATCTAACTAACTTTCTGAAATTAGATAATTCTATTTTTTAGATACTTCCGTTTTCTATGATAATCTACTTCCCCTGTAATATTTCCCCGAAATGAAAATCTACTTCAAAAAGTCGATAATCTACTTTCCTGAAAAATTAGAAATTCATCTACTTTTCGGGGAAGTAGATAACCAACTTTCCGGAAAGTAGATATTTCCCATTTTTATGATACAAATTTCGTTTCTATGATAATCATTTCGGGAAAGTTGGTTATCTAACCAACTTTCCCGGAAAGTCGATATTTCCCATTTTTTTGATACAAATTTCCTGTTTTATGATAATCTATTTTCGGGAAATTGGTTATCTAAGAAACTTTCGCGGAAATTAGATATTCCCCATTTATGATACAAATTCTGTTTTCTATGATATCTATTTTCGTAAATTTGTTATCTAACCAACTTGCCCGGAAAGTAGATATTCCCATTTTTATGATACAAATTTCCCGTTTTCTATGATAATCTACTTCCCAAAATTAGGTAATATTTCCCGAAAATACGAAAATCTACTTTCCCAAAAGTCGATAATCTACTTTCCCGAAAATTAGAAAATCTATCTACTTTTCGGGAAGTAGATAACCAACTTTTCCCGGAAAGTAGATATTTCCCATTTTTATGATACAAATTTCGTTTTCTATAATAATCTATTTTCGAAAGTTATCTAAGAAACTTTCGCGAAAGTAGATATTTCCCATTTTTATGATACAAATTTCCCGTTTTCTATGATAATCTAATTTCGGCAAATTTGGTTATCTAATCAACTTTCCCGGAAAGTAGATATTTCCCATTTTTATGATACAAATTTCCGTTTTCTATGATAATCTACTTCCCAAAATTAGGTAATATTTCCCCGAAAATACGAAAATCTACTTTCCCAAAAGTCGAAAATCTACTTTCGAAAATTAGAAAATCTATCTACTTTTCGTGAAGTAGATAACCAACTTTCTGGAAAGTATATATTTCCCATTTTTTATGATACAAATTTCTCGTTTTCTATGATAATCTATTTTCGAAAGTCGATATTTCCCATTTTTTATGATACAAATTTCCCGTTTTCTATGATAATCTATTTTCGGAAAAGTTGGTTATCTAAAACTTTCGCGGAAAGTAGATATTTCCCATTTTTATGATACAAATTTCCCCGTTTTTCTATGATAATCTACTTCCCAAAATTAGGTAATATTTCCCCGAAAATGAAAATCTACTTTCCCAAAAGTCGATAATCTACTTTCGAAAATTGAAAAATCTATCTACTTTTCGGGGAAGTAGATAACCAACTTCCCGGAAAGTCGATATTTCCTATTTTTATGATACAAATTTCCCGTTTTTCTATGATAATCTATTTTCGGAAAGTTGGTTATCTAGAAACTTTCGCGGAAAGTAGATATTTCTATTTTTATGATACAAATTTCCCGTTTTCTATGATAATTCTAATTTCGGCAAATTTGTTATCTATTCTTTCCTGGAAAGTAGATATTTCCCATTTTTATGATACAAATTTCGTTTTCTATGATATTCATTTTCAGGAAAGTTGGTTATCTAACCAACTTTCAGTAAATATTCCATTTTTATGATACAAATTTCCTGTTTTCTATGATAATCTATTTTCGGGAAAGTTGGTTATCTAGAAAACTTTCGTGGAAAGTAGATTTCCCATTTTTTATGATACAAATTTTCCGTTTTCTATGATAATCTACTTCCAAAATTAGGTATCATTTCCCTGAAAATACGAAAATCTACTTTCCCAAAGGTCGATAATCTACTTTCGAAAATTAGAAAATCTATCTACTTTTCGGGGAAGTAGATAACCAACTTTCCCGGAAAGTAGATATTTCCCATTTTTATGATACAAATTTCTCGTTTTCTATGATAATTTATTTTCGGGAAAGTTGGTTATCTAACCAACTTTCGGAAAGTCGATATTTCCCATTTTTATGATACAAATTTCCGTTTTCTATGATAATCTATTTTCGGCAATTTGGTTATCTAACTCAACTTTCGGAAAGTAGATATTTCCCATTTTATGATACAAATTTCCCGTTTTCTATGATAATCTACTTCCAAAATTAGGTAATATTTCGAAATACGAAAATCTACTTTCCCAAAAAGTCGATAATCTACTTTCCGAAAATTAGAAAATCTATCACTCGGGAGTAGATAACCAACTTTCCCGGAAAGTAGATATTTCCCATTTTTTATGATACAAATTTCGTTTTCTATGATATCTATTTTCGAAAGTTGGTTATCTAACCAACTTTCCCGGAAAGTCGATGTTTCCCATTTTTTATGATACAAATTTCCGTTTTCTATGATAATCTATTTTCGGAAGTTGGTTATCTAGAAACTTTCGCGGAAAGTAGATATTTCCCATTTTTTATGATACAAATTTCCGTTTTCTATGATAATCTATTTTCGGCAAATTTGATTATCAACTAACTTTCGGAAAGTAGATATTTCCCATTTTATGATACAAATTTCCGTTTTCTATGATAATCTACTTCCCAAAATTAGGTAATATTCCCGAAAATACAAAATCTACTTTCCCAAAAGTCGATAATCTACTTTCGAAAATTAGAAAATCTATCTACTTTTCGGGAGTAGATAACCAACTTTCCCGGAAGTCGATATTTCCTTTTTTATGATACAAATTTCTCGTTTTCTATGATAATCTATTTCGGGAAAGTTGGTTATCTAACCAACTTTCCCGGAAAATCGTTCCCATTTTTTATGATACAAATTTCCGTTTTTCTATGATAATCTACTTCCAAAATTAGGTAATATTTCCTGAAAATATGAAGTCTACTTTCCCAAAGTCGATAATCTACTTTCCCGAAAATTAGAAAATGTATCTTCTTTTCGGGAAGTATATAACCAACTTTCCCGGAAAGTCGATATTTCCCATTTTATGATACAAATTTCCCGTTTTCTATGATAATCTATTTTCGGGAAAGTTGGTTATCTAACCAACTTTCCGGAAAGTAGATATTTCCCATTTTTTGATACAAATTTCCGTTTTCTATGATAATCTACTTCCCAAAATTGGGTAATATTTCCCCGAAAATACGAAATGTACTTTCCCAAAAGTCGATAATCTATTTTCGAAATTAGAAAATCTATCTACTTTCGGGGAAGTAGATAACCAACTTTCCCGGAAAGTAGATATTTCCCATTTTTATGATACAAATTTCTCGTTTTCTATGATAATCTATTTTCGGGAAAGTTAGTTTATCCTTAACTTTCCTGGAAAAGTAGATATTTTATGATACAAATTTCCGTTTCTATGATAATCTACTTCCCGAAAATTAGTATTTCCGAAAATATAAAATGTACTTTCCCAAAAGTCGATAATCTACTTTCCGAAAATTGAAAATCTATCTACTTTTCCGGGAAGTAGATAACTCCCGGAAAGTAGATATTTCCCATTTTATGATACAAATTTCTGTTGTGATAATCTATTTTCGGGAAGTCGATATTTCCTTTTTTATGATACAAATTTCCCGTTTTCTATGATAATCTATTTTCGGCAAATTTGGTTATCTAACCAACTTTCCCGGAAAGTAGATATTTTCCATTTTATGATACAAATTTCCCTTTTCTGTGATAATCTACTTTCCAAAATTAGGTAATATTTCCCTGAAAATACAATCTACTTTTCCAAAAGTCGATAATCTACTTTCGGGAATTAGAAAATCTATCTACTTTTCGGGAAGTAGATAACCAACTTTGGAAAGTAGATATTTCCCATTTTCATGATACAAATTTTTCGTTTTCTATGATAATCTATTTTTCGGGAAATTTGGTTATCTAACCAACTTTCCCGGAAAGTCGATATTCCATTTTTATGATACAAATTTCTCGTTTTCTATGATAATCTATTTTCGGGAGAGTTGGTTATCAAAAACTTTCGCGGAAAGTAGATATTTCCCATTTTTATGATACAAATTTCCGTTTTCTATGATAATCTATTTTCGGCTAAATTTGATTATCTAACCAACTTTCCCGGAAAGTAGATATTTCCCATTTTTATGATACAAATTTCCTTTTTTCTATGATAATCTACTTCCCAAAATTAGGTATTTATTTCCTCGAAATATGAAATCTACTTTCCAAAAGTCGATAATCTACTTTTGAGAATTAGAAATCTATCTACTTTTGGGGAAGTAATAATAACTTTCCCGGAAAGTAGATATTTCCCATTTTCTATGATACAAATTTCCGTTTTCTATGATAATCTATTTTTCGGAAAGTTGGTTATCTAAAACTTTCGCGGAAAGTAGATATTTCCCATTTTTATGATACAAATTTCCCGTTTTCTATGATAATCTATTTTCGGCAAATTTGGTTATCTAACTAACTTTCCCGGAAAGTAGATATTTCCATTTTTATGATACAAATTTCGTTTTTATGATAATCTACTTCGCAAAATTAGATATTTCCGAAAATACAAAATCTACTTTCCGAAAAGTCGATATCTACTTTCGAAATTAGAAAATCTATCTACTTTCGGGAGTAGTGTAACAACTTTCGGAAGTAGATATTTCCATTTTTATGATACAAATTTCCGTTTTCTATGATAATCTATTTTCGGGAAAGTTGGTTATCTAACCAACTTTCCCGGAAAGTAGATATTTCCATTTTATGATACAAATTTGTTTTTCTATGATAATCTATTTTCGGAAAGTTGGTTATCTAAAACTTTCCCGGAAAGTGGATATTTCCCATTTTTATGATACAAATTTCCCGTTTTCTATGATAATCTATTTTCGGCAAATTTGGTTATCTAATCAACTTTCCCGAA